>NW_022263231.1:0-70556 GCF_002021735.2 Oncorhynchus kisutch
AGGTACTCTTGTGTCATGCGTGGAGCAACTGCCCTTTATTTAACGCCCTAATAAGTGTTGTGTCTTTTTATTGGACTACATGCAGTTTGTTAGTGCTGCCCTGCACCTGATCAAATCCAATCATGAGACAGTGCGTTTCCCTCGAAATGTTGGCACTACAATCAGCATTTGTTTTAGGCTCGGAGACTGTCAATGTCTGTCGTCCATTAGGGGCCTGTAAAATCCCTTCAATGTTTTGCCTGAAACCCCCCCCCAAAAAAACAATTTCCCCCTCTTCTCCGTTTACATTTCCCGTTGACCGTTTATACCTGCTTCTCCAGGTTTTCGCTCTCAAAAGTACACGTTTTTAATCGAAATATAACACGATTGGATGTTCTATGTCCACGACAACGTTTAAAACCCTAGCAGGAGACCACTTTTGAGGTCCGGGAAAAATTGAAGACATATCGATTTTGGGGTGTAGTTACCCTTTACACGCAAGTGTGCGCCAGGGAGAGACATTTGTTTGGTTAAGCGGTGTTGCTGTAGCGCTCATGTGATTGCGGAGTTTGCAAAACAAATGGCCACTGGATTGATGCAAATAATGATGATATAATTCTGCCAAGCTGGCATAGGCTACTTTGCAGTTAACATTTCATTGAGAACGTTTTTGTGGGAAGCCTTTCCTTCTCTACCAGAAGAAGGTAATCATTAGCCTCATCGCTAACGGCTACACAAAGTGTAGCGCTCCGCACGCATGCGCACAGAAACTGGGCAGTCCTGTGCCGTTTCTGAAAGTTGGGTGGAAATACGAATCACTGATGCATTTTGTTGATGTCTAATGATTCACGTGGGCAAATGAATGCATTTTCTAACAAGTTGAAAGGATTTAGTTGATTTCCTCCTTAGTTCAAAACATTTTTTAATATTGTTGAATTTCGGTTTAAAGTCTGGATTCCGTGATTCCGTGTGGGCGCGCCGTATTATTATATAGGGCCCTAGTCCATGAAGTTGTCATAAGTGTGAATATAGGATATGCCCTCTTCCCCCCCCAGAAGAGTGAAATATATGGGCTGGAAATGTAAGCAAGGTTTGCGCTTTGTCAGTGTGCCACAACGTGGACATTTCTCTGTCTCCCGATGAATGAGCGGCACATTGACTTTATATAGTGTACCAAGAGAGTTCCCTTCGCTTACGGCCATACCAGCCTGAATACGCCCGATCTCGTCCGATCTCGGAAGCTAAGCAGGGTCGGGCCTGGTTAGTACTTGGATGGGAGACCGCCTGGGAATACCAGGTGCTGTAAGCTTTTTGCTCCAGTAGAGGGTACTCTTGTGTCATGCGTGGAGCAACTGCCCTTTATTTAACGCCCTAATAATGTTGTGTCTTTTTATTGGACTACATGCAGTTTGTTAGTGCTGCCCTGCACCTGATCAAATCCAATCATGGACAGACAGTGCGTTTCCCTCGAAATGTTGGCACTACAATCAGCATTTGTTTTTAGGCTCGGAGACTGTCAATGTCTGTCGTCCATTAGGGGCCTGTAAAATCCCTTCAATGTTTTGCCTGAAACCCCCCCCAAAAAACAATTTCCCCCTCTTCTCCGTTTACATTTCCCGGTTGACCGTTTATACCTGCTTCTCCAGGTTTTCGCTCTCAAAAGTACACGTTTTTAATCGAAATATAACACGATTGGATGTTCTATGTCCACGACAACGTTTAAAACCCTAGCAGGAGACCACTTTTGAGGTCCGGGAAAAATTGAAGACATATCGATTTTGGGGTGTAGTTACCCTTTACACGCAAGTGTGCGCCAGGGAGAGACATTTGTTTGGTTAAGCGGTGTTGCTGTAGCGCTCATGTGATTGCGGAGTTTGCAAAACAAATGGCCACTGGATTGATGCAAATAATGATGATATAATTCTGCCAAGCTGGCATAGGCTACTTTGCAGTTAACATTTCATTGAGAACGTTTTTGTGGGAAGCCTTTCCTTCTCTACCAGAAGAAGGTAATCATTAGCCTCATCGCTAACGGCTACACAAAGTGTAGCGCTCCGCACGCATGCGCACAGAAACTGGGCAGTCCTGTGCCGTTTCTGAAAGTTGGGTGGAAATACGAATCACTGATGCATTTTGTTGATGTCTAATGATTCACGTGGGCAAATGAATGCATTTTCTAACAAGTTGAAAGGATTTAGTTGATTTCCTCCTTAGTTCAAAACATTTTTTAATATTGTTGAATTTCGGTTTAAAGTCTGGATTCCGTGATTCCGTGTGGGCGCGCCGTATTATTATATAGGGCCCTAGTCCATGAAGTTGTCATAAGTGTGAATATAGGATATGCCCTCTTCCCCCCCCAGAAGAGTGAAATATATGGGCTGGAAATGTAAGCAAGGTTTGCGCTTTGTCAGTGTGCCACAACGTGGACATTTCTCTGTCTCCCGATGAATGAGCGGCACATTGACTTTATATAGTGTACCAAGAGAGTTCCCTTCGCTTACGGCCATACCAGCCTGAATACGCCCGATCTCGTCCGATCTCGGAAGCTAAGCAGGGTCGGGCCTGGTTAGTACTTGGATGGGAGACCGCCTGGGAATACCAGGTGCTGTAAGCTTTTTGCTCCAGTAGAGGGTACTCTTGTGTCATGCGTGGAGCAACTGCCCTTTATTTAACGCCCTAATAATGTTGTGTCTTTTTATTGGACTACATGCAGTTTGTTAGTGCTGCCCTGCACCTGATCAAATCCAATCATGGACAGACAGTGCGTTTCCCTCGAAATGTTGGCACTACAATCAGCATTTGTTTTTAGGCTCGGAGACTGTCAATGTCTGTCGTCCATTAGGGGCCTGTAAAATCCCTTCAATGTTTTGCCTGAAACCCCCCCCAAAAAACAATTTCCCCCTCTTCTCCGTTTACATTTCCCGGTTGACCGTTTATACCTGCTTCTCCAGGTTTTCGCTCTCAAAAGTACACGTTTTTAATCGAAATATAACACGATTGGATGTTCTATGTCCACGACAACGTTTAAAACCCTAGCAGGAGACCACTTTTGAGGTCCGGGAAAAATTGAAGACATATCGATTTTGGGGTGTAGTTACCCTTTACACGCAAGTGTGCGCCAGGGAGAGACATTTGTTTGGTTAAGCGGTGTTGCTGTAGCGCTCATGTGATTGCGGAGTTTGCAAAACAAATGGCCACTGGATTGATGCAAATAATGATGATATAATTCTGCCAAGCTGGCATAGGCTACTTTGCAGTTAACATTTCATTGAGAACGTTTTTGTGGGAAGCCTTTCCTTCTCTACCAGAAGAAGGTAATCATTAGCCTCATCGCTAACGGCTACACAAAGTGTAGCGCTCCGCACGCATGCGCACAGAAACTGGGCAGTCCTGTGCCGTTTCTGAAAGTTGGGTGGAAATACGAATCACTGATGCATTTTGTTGATGTCTAATGATTCACGTGGGCAAATGAATGCATTTTCTAACAAGTTGAAAGGATTTAGTTGATTTCCTCCTTAGTTCAAAACATTTTTTAATATTGTTGAATTTCGGTTTAAAGTCTGGATTCCGTGATTCCGTGTGGGCGCGCCGTATTATTATATAGGGCCCTAGTCCATGAAGTTGTCATAAGTGTGAATATAGGATATGCCCTCTTCCCCCCCCAGAAGAGTGAAATATATGGGCTGGAAATGTAAGCAAGGTTTGCGCTTTGTCAGTGTGCCACAACGTGGACATTTCTCTGTCTCCCGATGAATGAGCGGCACATTGACTTTATATAGTGTACCAAGAGAGTTCCCTTCGCTTACGGCCATACCAGCCTGAATACGCCCGATCTCGTCCGATCTCGGAAGCTAAGCAGGGTCGGGCCTGGTTAGTACTTGGATGGGAGACCGCCTGGGAATACCAGGTGCTGTAAGCTTTTTGCTCCAGTAGAGGGTACTCTTGTGTCATGCGTGGAGCAACTGCCCTTTATTTAACGCCCTAATAATGTTGTGTCTTTTTATTGGACTACATGCAGTTTGTTAGTGCTGCCCTGCACCTGATCAAATCCAATCATGGACAGACAGTGCGTTTCCCTCGAAATGTTGGCACTACAATCAGCATTTGTTTTTAGGCTCGGAGACTGTCAATGTCTGTCGTCCATTAGGGGCCTGTAAAATCCCTTCAATGTTTTGCCTGAAACCCCCCCCCAAAAAACAATTTCCCCCTCTTCTCCGTTTACATTTCCCGGTTGACCGTTTATACCTGCTTCTCCAGGTTTTCGCTCTCAAAAGTACACGTTTTTAATCGAAATATAACACGATTGGATGTTCTATGTCCACGACAACGTTTAAAACCCTAGCAGGAGACCACTTTTGAGGTCCGGGAAAAATTGAAGACATATCGATTTTGGGGTGTAGTTACCCTTTACACGCAAGTGTGCGCCAGGGAGAGACATTTGTTTGGTTAAGCGGTGTTGCTGTAGCGCTCATGTGATTGCGGAGTTTGCAAAACAAATGGCCACTGGATTGATGCAAATAATGATGATATAATTCTGCCAAGCTGGCATAGGCTACTTTGCAGTTAACATTTCATTGAGAACGTTTTTGTGGGAAGCCTTTCCTTCTCTACCAGAAGAAGGTAATCATTAGCCTCATCGCTAACGGCTACACAAAGTGTAGCGCTCCGCACGCATGCGCACAGAAACTGGGCAGTCCTGTGCCGTTTCTGAAAGTTGGGTGGAAATACGAATCACTGATGCATTTTGTTGATGTCTAATGATTCACGTGGGCAAATGAATGCATTTTCTAACAAGTTGAAAGGATTTAGTTGATTTCCTCCTTAGTTCAAAACATTTTTTAATATTGTTGAATTTCGGTTTAAAGTCTGGATTCCGTGATTCCGTGTGGGCGCGCCGTATTATTATATAGGGCCCTAGTCCATGAAGTTGTCATAAGTGTGAATATAGGATATGCCCTCTTCCCCCCCCAGAAGAGTGAAATATATGGGCTGGAAATGTAAGCAAGGTTTGCGCTTTGTCAGTGTGCCACAACGTGGACATTTCTCTGTCTCCCGATGAATGAGCGGCACATTGACTTTATATAGTGTACCAAGAGAGTTCCCTTCGCTTACGGCCATACCAGCCTGAATACGCCCGATCTCGTCCGATCTCGGAAGCTAAGCAGGGTCGGGCCTGGTTAGTACTTGGATGGGAGACCGCCTGGGAATACCAGGTGCTGTAAGCTTTTTGCTCCAGTAGAGGGTACTCTTGTGTCATGCGTGGAGCAACTGCCCTTTATTTAACGCCCTAATAATGTTGTGTCTTTTTATTGGACTACATGCAGTTTGTTAGTGCTGCCCTGCACCTGATCAAATCCAATCATGGACAGACAGTGCGTTTCCCTCGAAATGTTGGCACTACAATCAGCATTTGTTTTTAGGCTCGGAGACTGTCAATGTCTGTCGTCCATTAGGGGCCTGTAAAATCCCTTCAATGTTTTGCCTGAAACCCCCCCCCAAAAAACAATTTCCCCCTCTTCTCCGTTTACATTTCCCGGTTGACCGTTTATACCTGCTTCTCCAGGTTTTCGCTCTCAAAAGTACACGTTTTTAATCGAAATATAACACGATTGGATGTTCTATGTCCACGACAACGTTTAAAACCCTAGCAGGAGACCACTTTTGAGGTCCGGGAAAAATTGAAGACATATCGATTTTGGGGTGTAGTTACCCTTTACACGCAAGTGTGCGCCAGGGAGAGACATTTGTTTGGTTAAGCGGTGTTGCTGTAGCGCTCATGTGATTGCGGAGTTTGCAAAACAAATGGCCACTGGATTGATGCAAATAATGATGATATAATTCTGCCAAGCTGGCATAGGCTACTTTGCAGTTAACATTTCATTGAGAACGTTTTTGTGGGAAGCCTTTCCTTCTCTACCAGAAGAAGGTAATCATTAGCCTCATCGCTAACGGCTACACAAAGTGTAGCGCTCCGCACGCATGCGCACAGAAACTGGGCAGTCCTGTGCCGTTTCTGAAAGTTGGGTGGAAATACGAATCACTGATGCATTTTGTTGATGTCTAATGATTCACGTGGGCAAATGAATGCATTTTCTAACAAGTTGAAAGGATTTAGTTGATTTCCTCCTTAGTTCAAAACATTTTTTAATATTGTTGAATTTCGGTTTAAAGTCTGGATTCCGTGATTCCGTGTGGGCGCGCCGTATTATTATATAGGGCCCTAGTCCATGAAGTTGTCATAAGTGTGAATATAGGATATGCCCTCTTCCCCCCCCAGAAGAGTGAAATATATGGGCTGGAAATGTAAGCAAGGTTTGCGCTTTGTCAGTGTGCCACAACGTGGACATTTCTCTGTCTCCCGATGAATGAGCGGCACATTGACTTTATATAGTGTACCAAGAGAGTTCCCTTCGCTTACGGCCATACCAGCCTGAATACGCCCGATCTCGTCCGATCTCGGAAGCTAAGCAGGGTCGGGCCTGGTTAGTACTTGGATGGGAGACCGCCTGGGAATACCAGGTGCTGTAAGCTTTTTGCTCCAGTAGAGGGTACTCTTGTGTCATGCGTGGAGCAACTGCCCTTTATTTAACGCCCTAATAATGTTGTGTCTTTTTATTGGACTACATGCAGTTTGTTAGTGCTGCCCTGCACCTGATCAAATCCAATCATGGACAGACAGTGCGTTTCCCTCGAAATGTTGGCACTACAATCAGCATTTGTTTTTAGGCTCGGAGACTGTCAATGTCTGTCGTCCATTAGGGGCCTGTAAAATCCCTTCAATGTTTTGCCTGAAACCCCCCCCCAAAAAACAATTTCCCCCTCTTCTCCGTTTACATTTCCCGGTTGACCGTTTATACCTGCTTCTCCAGGTTTTCGCTCTCAAAAGTACACGTTTTTAATCGAAATATAACACGATTGGATGTTCTATGTCCACGACAACGTTTAAAACCCTAGCAGGAGACCACTTTTGAGGTCCGGGAAAAATTGAAGACATATCGATTTTGGGGTGTAGTTACCCTTTACACGCAAGTGTGCGCCAGGGAGAGACATTTGTTTGGTTAAGCGGTGTTGCTGTAGCGCTCATGTGATTGCGGAGTTTGCAAAACAAATGGCCACTGGATTGATGCAAATAATGATGATATAATTCTGCCAAGCTGGCATAGGCTACTTTGCAGTTAACATTTCATTGAGAACGTTTTTGTGGGAAGCCTTTCCTTCTCTACCAGAAGAAGGTAATCATTAGCCTCATCGCTAACGGCTACACAAAGTGTAGCGCTCCGCACGCATGCGCACAGAAACTGGGCAGTCCTGTGCCGTTTCTGAAAGTTGGGTGGAAATACGAATCACTGATGCATTTTGTTGATGTCTAATGATTCACGTGGGCAAATGAATGCATTTTCTAACAAGTTGAAAGGATTTAGTTGATTTCCTCCTTAGTTCAAAACATTTTTTAATATTGTTGAATTTCGGTTTAAAGTCTGGATTCCGTGATTCCGTGTGGGCGCGCCGTATTATTATATAGGGCCCTAGTCCATGAAGTTGTCATAAGTGTGAATATAGGATATGCCCTCTTCCCCCCCCAGAAGAGTGAAATATATGGGCTGGAAATGTAAGCAAGGTTTGCGCTTTGTCAGTGTGCCACAACGTGGACATTTCTCTGTCTCCCGATGAATGAGCGGCACATTGACTTTATATAGTGTACCAAGAGAGTTCCCTTCGCTTACGGCCATACCAGCCTGAATACGCCCGATCTCGTCCGATCTCGGAAGCTAAGCAGGGTCGGGCCTGGTTAGTACTTGGATGGGAGACCGCCTGGGAATACCAGGTGCTGTAAGCTTTTTGCTCCAGTAGAGGGTACTCTTGTGTCATGCGTGGAGCAACTGCCCTTTATTTAACGCCCTAATAATGTTGTGTCTTTTTATTGGACTACATGCAGTTTGTTAGTGCTGCCCTGCACCTGATCAAATCCAATCATGGACAGACAGTGCGTTTCCCTCGAAATGTTGGCACTACAATCAGCATTTGTTTTTAGGCTCGGAGACTGTCAATGTCTGTCGTCCATTAGGGGCCTGTAAAATCCCTTCAATGTTTTGCCTGAAACCCCCCCCCAAAAAACAATTTCCCCCTCTTCTCCGTTTACATTTCCCGGTTGACCGTTTATACCTGCTTCTCCAGGTTTTCGCTCTCAAAAGTACACGTTTTTAATCGAAATATAACACGATTGGATGTTCTATGTCCACGACAACGTTTAAAACCCTAGCAGGAGACCACTTTTGAGGTCCGGGAAAAATTGAAGACATATCGATTTTGGGGTGTAGTTACCCTTTACACGCAAGTGTGCGCCAGGGAGAGACATTTGTTTGGTTAAGCGGTGTTGCTGTAGCGCTCATGTGATTGCGGAGTTTGCAAAACAAATGGCCACTGGATTGATGCAAATAATGATGATATAATTCTGCCAAGCTGGCATAGGCTACTTTGCAGTTAACATTTCATTGAGAACGTTTTTGTGGGAAGCCTTTCCTTCTCTACCAGAAGAAGGTAATCATTAGCCTCATCGCTAACGGCTACACAAAGTGTAGCGCTCCGCACGCATGCGCACAGAAACTGGGCAGTCCTGTGCCGTTTCTGAAAGTTGGGTGGAAATACGAATCACTGATGCATTTTGTTGATGTCTAATGATTCACGTGGGCAAATGAATGCATTTTCTAACAAGTTGAAAGGATTTAGTTGATTTCCTCCTTAGTTCAAAACATTTTTTAATATTGTTGAATTTCGGTTTAAAGTCTGGATTCCGTGATTCCGTGTGGGCGCGCCGTATTATTATATAGGGCCCTAGTCCATGAAGTTGTCATAAGTGTGAATATAGGATATGCCCTCTTCCCCCCCCAGAAGAGTGAAATATATGGGCTGGAAATGTAAGCAAGGTTTGCGCTTTGTCAGTGTGCCACAACGTGGACATTTCTCTGTCTCCCGATGAATGAGCGGCACATTGACTTTATATAGTGTACCAAGAGAGTTCCCTTCGCTTACGGCCATACCAGCCTGAATACGCCCGATCTCGTCCGATCTCGGAAGCTAAGCAGGGTCGGGCCTGGTTAGTACTTGGATGGGAGACCGCCTGGGAATACCAGGTGCTGTAAGCTTTTTGCTCCAGTAGAGGGTACTCTTGTGTCATGCGTGGAGCAACTGCCCTTTATTTAACGCCCTAATAATGTTGTGTCTTTTTATTGGACTACATGCAGTTTGTTAGTGCTGCCCTGCACCTGATCAAATCCAATCATGGACAGACAGTGCGTTTCCCTCGAAATGTTGGCACTACAATCAGCATTTGTTTTTAGGCTCGGAGACTGTCAATGTCTGTCGTCCATTAGGGGCCTGTAAAATCCCTTCAATGTTTTGCCTGAAACCCCCCCCCAAAAAACAATTTCCCCCTCTTCTCCGTTTACATTTCCCGGTTGACCGTTTATACCTGCTTCTCCAGGTTTTCGCTCTCAAAAGTACACGTTTTTAATCGAAATATAACACGATTGGATGTTCTATGTCCACGACAACGTTTAAAACCCTAGCAGGAGACCACTTTTGAGGTCCGGGAAAAATTGAAGACATATCGATTTTGGGGTGTAGTTACCCTTTACACGCAAGTGTGCGCCAGGGAGAGACATTTGTTTGGTTAAGCGGTGTTGCTGTAGCGCTCATGTGATTGCGGAGTTTGCAAAACAAATGGCCACTGGATTGATGCAAATAATGATGATATAATTCTGCCAAGCTGGCATAGGCTACTTTGCAGTTAACATTTCATTGAGAACGTTTTTGTGGGAAGCCTTTCCTTCTCTACCAGAAGAAGGTAATCATTAGCCTCATCGCTAACGGCTACACAAAGTGTAGCGCTCCGCACGCATGCGCACAGAAACTGGGCAGTCCTGTGCCGTTTCTGAAAGTTGGGTGGAAATACGAATCACTGATGCATTTTGTTGATGTCTAATGATTCACGTGGGCAAATGAATGCATTTTCTAACAAGTTGAAAGGATTTAGTTGATTTCCTCCTTAGTTCAAAACATTTTTTAATATTGTTGAATTTCGGTTTAAAGTCTGGATTCCGTGATTCCGTGTGGGCGCGCCGTATTATTATATAGGGCCCTAGTCCATGAAGTTGTCATAAGTGTGAATATAGGATATGCCCTCTTCCCCCCCCAGAAGAGTGAAATATATGGGCTGGAAATGTAAGCAAGGTTTGCGCTTTGTCAGTGTGCCACAACGTGGACATTTCTCTGTCTCCCGATGAATGAGCGGCACATTGACTTTATATAGTGTACCAAGAGAGTTCCCTTCGCTTACGGCCATACCAGCCTGAATACGCCCGATCTCGTCCGATCTCGGAAGCTAAGCAGGGTCGGGCCTGGTTAGTACTTGGATGGGAGACCGCCTGGGAATACCAGGTGCTGTAAGCTTTTTGCTCCAGTAGAGGGTACTCTTGTGTCATGCGTGGAGCAACTGCCCTTTATTTAACGCCCTAATAATGTTGTGTCTTTTTATTGGACTACATGCAGTTTGTTAGTGCTGCCCTGCACCTGATCAAATCCAATCATGGACAGACAGTGCGTTTCCCTCGAAATGTTGGCACTACAATCAGCATTTGTTTTTAGGCTCGGAGACTGTCAATGTCTGTCGTCCATTAGGGGCCTGTAAAATCCCTTCAATGTTTTGCCTGAAACCCCCCCCCAAAAAACAATTTCCCCCTCTTCTCCGTTTACATTTCCCGGTTGACCGTTTATACCTGCTTCTCCAGGTTTTCGCTCTCAAAAGTACACGTTTTTAATCGAAATATAACACGATTGGATGTTCTATGTCCACGACAACGTTTAAAACCCTAGCAGGAGACCACTTTTGAGGTCTGGGAAAAATTGAAGACATATCGATTTTGGGGTGTAGTTACCCTTTACACGCAAGTGTGCGCCAGGGAGAGACATTTGTTTGGTTAAGCGGTGTTGCTGTAGCGCTCATGTGATTGCGGAGTTTGCAAAACAAATGGCCACTGGATTGATGCAAATAATGATGATATAATTCTGCCAAGCTGGCATAGGCTACTTTGCAGTTAACATTTCATTGAGAACGTTTTTGTGGGAAGCCTTTCCTTCTCTACCAGAAGAAGGTAATCATTAGCCTCATCGCTAACGGCTACACAAAGTGTAGCGCTCCGCACGCATGCGCACAGAAACTGGGCAGTCCTGTGCCGTTTCTGAAAGTTGGGTGGAAATACGAATCACTGATGCATTTTGTTGATGTCTAATGATTCACGTGGGCAAATGAATGCATTTTCTAACAAGTTGAAAGGATTTAGTTGATTTCCTCCTTAGTTCAAAACATTTTTTAATATTGTTGAATTTCGGTTTAAAGTCTGGATTCCGTGATTCCGTGTGGGCGCGCCGTATTATTATATAGGGCCCTAGTCCATGAAGTTGTCATAAGTGTGAATATAGGATATGCCCTCTTCCCCCCCCAGAAGAGTGAAATATATGGGCTGGAAATGTAAGCAAGGTTTGCGCTTTGTCAGTGTGCCACAACGTGGACATTTCTCTGTCTCCCGATGAATGAGCGGCACATTGACTTTATATAGTGTACCAAGAGAGTTCCCTTCGCTTACGGCCATACCAGCCTGAATACGCCCGATCTCGTCCGATCTCGGAAGCTAAGCAGGGTCGGGCCTGGTTAGTACTTGGATGGGAGACCGCCTGGGAATACCAGGTGCTGTAAGCTTTTTGCTCCAGTAGAGGGTACTCTTGTGTCATGCGTGGAGCAACTGCCCTTTATTTAACGCCCTAATAATGTTGTGTCTTTTTATTGGACTACATGCAGTTTGTTAGTGCTGCCCTGCACCTGATCAAATCCAATCATGGACAGTGCGTTTCCCTCGAAATGTTGGCACTACAATCAGCATTTGTTTTTAGGCTCGGAGACTGTCAATGTCTGTCGTCCATTAGGGGCCTGTAAAATCCCTTCAATGTTTTGCCTGAACCCCCCCCCAAAAAACAATTTCCCCCTCTTCTCCGTTTACATTTCCCGGTTGACCGTTTATACCTGCTTCTCCAGGTTTTCGCTCTCAAAAGTACACGTTTTTAATCGAAATATAACACGATTGGATGTTCTATGTCCACGACAACGTTTAAAACCCTAGCAGGAGACCACTTTTGAGGTCTGGGAAAAATTGAAGACATATCGATTTTGGGGTGTAGTTACCCTTTACACGCAAGTGTGCGCCAGGGAGAGACATTTGTTTGGTTAAGCGGTGTTGCTGTAGCGCTCATGTGATTGCGGAGTTTGCAAAACAAATGGCCTCTGGATTGATGCAAATAATGATGATATAATTCTGCCAAGCTGGCATAGGCTACTTTGCAGTTAACATTTCATTGAGAAAGTTTTTGTGGGAAGCCTTTCCTTCTCTACCAGAAGAAGGTAATCATTAGCCTCATCGCTAACGGCTACACAAAGTGTAGCGCTCCGCACGCATGCGCACAGAAACTGGGCAGTCCTGTGCCGTTTCTGAAAGTTGGGTGGAAATACGAATCACTGATGCATTTTGTTGATGTCTAATGATTCACGTGGGCAAATGAATGCATTTTCTAACAAGTTGAAAGGATTTAGTTGATTTCCTCCTTAGTTCAAAACATTTTTTAATATTGTTGAATTTCGGTTTAAAGTCTGGATTCCGTGATTCCGTGTGGGCGCGCCGTATTATTATATAGGGCCCTAGTCCATGAAGTTGTCATAAGTGTGAATATAGGATATGCCCTCTTCCCCCCCCAGAAGAGTGAAATATATGGGCTGGAAATGTAAGCAAGGTTTGCGCTTTGTCAGTGTGCCACAACGTGGACATTTCTCTGTCTCCCGATGAATGAGCGGCACATTGACTTTATATAGTGTACCAAGAGAGTTCCCTTCGCTTACGGCCATACCAGCCTGAATACGCCCGATCTCGTCCGATCTCGGAAGCTAAGCAGGGTCGGGCCTGGTTAGTACTTGGATGGGAGACCGCCTGGGAATACCAGGTGCTGTAAGCTTTTTGCTCCAGTAGAGGGTACTCTTGTGTCATGCGTGGAGCAACTGCCCTTTATTTAACGCCCTAATAATGTTGTGTCTTTTTATTGGACTACATGCAGTTTGTTAGTGCTGCCCTGCACCTGATCAAATCCAATCATGGACAGTGCGTTTCCCTCGAAATGTTGGCACTACAATCAGCATTTGTTTTTAGGCTCGGAGACTGTCAATGTCTGTCGTCCATTAGGGGCCTGTAAAATCCCTTCAATGTTTTGCCTGAACCCCCCCCCAAAAAACAATTTCCCCCTCTTCTCCGTTTACATTTCCCGGTTGACCGTTTATACCTGCTTCTCCAGGTTTTCGCTCTCAAAAGTACACGTTTTTAATCGAAATATAACACGATTGGATGTTCTATGTCCACGACAACGTTTAAAACCCTAGCAGGAGACCACTTTTGAGGTCTGGGAAAAATTGAAGACATATCGATTTTGGGGTGTAGTTACCCTTTACACGCAAGTGTGCGCCAGGGAGAGACATTTGTTTGGTTAAGCGGTGTTGCTGTAGCGCTCATGTGATTGCGGAGTTTGCAAAACAAATGGCCTCTGGATTGATGCAAATAATGATGATATAATTCTGCCAAGCTGGCATAGGCTACTTTGCAGTTAACATTTCATTGAGAAAGTTTTTGTGGGAAGCCTTTCCTTCTCTACCAGAAGAAGGTAATCATTAGCCTCATCGCTAACGGCTACACAAAGTGTAGCGCTCCGCACGCATGCGCACAGAAACTGGGCAGTCCTGTGCCGTTTCTGAAAGTTGGGTGGTAATACGAATCACTGATGCATTTTGTTGATGTCTAATGATTCACGTGGGCAAATGAATGCATTTTCTAACAAGTTGAAAGGATTTAGTTGATTTCCTCCTTAGTTCAAAACATTTTTTAATATTGTTGAATTTCGGTTTAAAGTCTGGATTCCGTGATTCCGTGTGGGCGCGCCGTATTATTATATAGGGCCCTAGTCCATGAAGTTGTCATAAGTGTGAATATAGGATATGCCCTCTTCCCCCCCCAGAAGAGTGAAATATATGGGCTGGAAATGTAAGCAAGGTTTGCGCTTTGTCAGTGTGCCACAACGTGGACATTTCTCTGTCTCCCGATGAATGAGCGGCACATTGACTTTATATAGTGTACCAAGAGAGTTCCCTTCGCTTACGGCCATACCAGCCTGAATACGCCCGATCTCGTCCGATCTCGGAAGCTAAGCAGGGTCGGGCCTGGTTAGTACTTGGATGGGAGACCGCCTGGGAATACCAGGTGCTGTAAGCTTTTTGCTCCAGTAGAGGGTACTCTTGTGTCATGCGTGGAGCAACTGCCCTTTATTTAACGCCCTAATAATGTTGTGTCTTTTTATTGGACTACATGCAGTTTGTTAGTGCTGCCCTGCACCTGATCAAATCCAATCATGGACAGTGCGTTTCCCTCGAAATGTTGGCACTACAATCAGCATTTGTTTTTAGGCTCGGAGACTGTCAATGTCTGTCGTCCATTAGGGGCCTGTAAAATCCCTTCAATGTTTTGCCTGAACCCCCCCCCAAAAAACAATTTCCCCCTCTTCTCCGTTTACATTTCCCGGTTGACCGTTTATACCTGCTTCTCCAGGTTTTCGCTCTCAAAAGTACACGTTTTTAATCGAAATATAACACGATTGGATGTTCTATGTCCACGACAACGTTTAAAACCCTAGCAGGAGACCACTTTTGAGGTCTGGGAAAAATTGAAGACATATCGATTTTGGGGTGTAGTTACCCTTTACACGCAAGTGTGCGCCAGGGAGAGACATTTGTTTGGTTAAGCGGTGTTGCTGTAGCGCTCATGTGATTGCGGAGTTTGCAAAACAAATGGCCTCTGGATTGATGCAAATAATGATGATATAATTCTGCCAAGCTGGCATAGGCTACTTTGCAGTTAACATTTCATTGAGAAAGTTTTTGTGGGAAGCCTTTCCTTCTCTACCAGAAGAAGGTAATCATTAGCCTCATCGCTAACGGCTACACAAAGTGTAGCGCTCCGCACGCATGCGCACAGAAACTGGGCAGTCCTGTGCCGTTTCTGAAAGTTGGGTGGAAATACGAATCACTGATGCATTTTGTTGATGTCTAATGATTCACGTGGGCAAATGAATGCATTTTCTAACAAGTTGAAAGGATTTAGTTGATTTCCTCCTTAGTTCAAAACATTTTTTAATATTGTTGAATTTCGGTTTAAAGTCTGGATTCCGTGATTCCGTGTGGGCGCGCCGTATTATTATATAGGGCCCTAGTCCATGAAGTTGTCATAAGTGTGAATATAGGATATGCCCTCTTCCCCCCCCCAGAAGAGTGAAATATATGGGCTGGAAATGTAAGCAAGGTTTGCGCTTTGTCAGTGTGCCACAACGTGGACATTTCTCTGTCTCCCGATGAATGAGCGGCACATTGACTTTATATAGTGTACCAAGAGAGTTCCCTTCGCTTACGGCCATACCAGCCTGAATACGCCCGATCTCGTCCGATCTCGGAAGCTAAGCAGGGTCGGGCCTGGTTAGTACTTGGATGGGAGACCGCCTGGGAATACCAGGTGCTGTAAGCTTTTTGCTCCAGTAGAGGGTACTCTTGTGTCATGCGTGGAGCAACTGCCCTTTATTTAACGCCCTAATAATGTTGTGTCTTTTTATTGGACTACATGCAGTTTGTTAGTGCTGCCCTGCACCTGATCAAATCCAATCATGGACAGTGCGTTTCCCTCGAAATGTTGGCACTACAATCAGCATTTGTTTTTAGGCTCGGAGACTGTCAATGTCTGTCGTCCATTAGGGGCCTGTAAAATCCCTTCAATGTTTTGCCTGAACCCCCCCCCAAAAAAACAATTTCCCCCTCTTCTCCGTTTACATTTCCCGGTTGACCGTTTATACCTGCTTCTCCAGGTTTTCGCTCTCAAAAGTACACGTTTTTAATCGAAATATAACACGATTGGATGTTCTATGTCCACGACAACGTTTAAAACCCTAGCAGGAGACCACTTTTGAGGTCTGGGAAAAATTGAAGACATATCGATTTTGGGGTGTAGTTACCCTTTACACGCAAGTGTGCGCCAGGGAGAGACATTTGTTTGGTTAAGCGGTGTTGCTGTAGCGCTCATGTGATTGCGGAGTTTGCAAAACAAATGGCCTCTGGATTGATGCAAATAATGATGATATAATTCTGCCAAGCTGGCATAGGCTACTTTGCAGTTAACATTTCATTGAGAAAGTTTTTGTGGGAAGCCTTTCCTTCTCTACCAGAAGAAGGTAATCATTAGCCTCATCGCTAACGGCTACACAAAGTGTAGCGCTCCGCACGCATGCGCACAGAAACTGGGCAGTCCTGTGCCGTTTCTGAAAGTTGGGTGGTAATACGAATCACTGATGCATTTTGTTGATGTCTAATGATTCACGTGGGCAAATGAATGCATTTTCTAACAAGTTGAAAGGATTTAGTTGATTTCCTCCTTAGTTCAAAACATTTTTTAATATTGTTGAATTTCGGTTTAAAGTCTGGATTCCGTGATTCCGTGTGGGCGCGCCGTATTATTATATAGGGCCCTAGTCCATGAAGTTGTCATAAGTGTGAATATAGGATATGCCCTCTTCCCCCCCCAGAAGAGTGAAATATATGGGCTGGAAATGTAAGCAAGGTTTGCGCTTTGTCAGTGTGCCACAACGTGGACATTTCTCTGTCTCCCGATGAATGAGCGGCACATTGACTTTATATAGTGTACCAAGAGAGTTCCCTTCGCTTACGGCCATACCAGCCTGAATACGCCCGATCTCGTCCGATCTCGGAAGCTAAGCAGGGTCGGGCCTGGTTAGTACTTGGATGGGAGACCGCCTGGGAATACCAGGTGCTGTAAGCTTTTTGCTCCAGTAGAGGGTACTCTTGTGTCATGCGTGGAGCAACTGCCCTTTATTTAACGCCCTAATAATGTTGTGTCTTTTTATTGGACTACATGCAGTTTGTTAGTGCTGCCCTGCACCTGATCAAATCCAATCATGGACAGTGCGTTTCCCTCGAAATGTTGGCACTACAATCAGCATTTGTTTTTAGGCTCGGAGACTGTCAATGTCTGTCGTCCATTAGGGGCCTGTAAAATCCCTTCAATGTTTTGCCTGAACCCCCCCCCAAAAAAACAATTTCCCCCTCTTCTCCGTTTACATTTCCCGGTTGACCGTTTATACCTGCTTCTCCAGGTTTTCGCTCTCAAAAGTACACGTTTTTAATCGAAATATAACACGATTGGATGTTCTATGTCCACGACAACGTTTAAAACCCTAGCAGGAGACCACTTTTGAGGTCTGGGAAAAATTGAAGACATATCGATTTTGGGGTGTAGTTACCCTTTACACGCAAGTGTGCGCCAGGGAGAGACATTTGTTTGGTTAAGCGGTGTTGCTGTAGCGCTCATGTGATTGCGGAGTTTGCAAAACAAATGGCCTCTGGATTGATGCAAATAATGATGATATAATTCTGCCAAGCTGGCATAGGCTACTTTGCAGTTAACATTTCATTGAGAAAGTTTTTGTGGGAAGCCTTTCCTTCTCTACCAGAAGAAGGTAATCATTAGCCTCATCGCTAACGGCTACACAAAGTGTAGCGCTCCGCACGCATGCGCACAGAAACTGGGCAGTCCTGTGCCGTTTCTGAAAGTTGGGTGGAAATACGAATCACTGATGCATTTTGTTGATGTCTAATGATTCACGTGGGCAAATGAATGCATTTTCTAACAAGTTGAAAGGATTTAGTTGATTTCCTCCTTAGTTCAAAACATTTTTTAATATTGTTGAATTTCGGTTTAAAGTCTGGATTCCGTGATTCCGTGTGGGCGCGCCGTATTATTATATAGGGCCCTAGTCCATGAAGTTGTCATAAGTGTGAATATAGGATATGCCCTCTTCCCCCCCCAGAAGAGTGAAATATATGGGCTGGAAATGTAAGCAAGGTTTGCGCTTTGTCAGTGTGCCACAACGTGGACATTTCTCTGTCTCCCGATGAATGAGCGGCACATTGACTTTATATAGTGTACCAAGAGAGTTCCCTTCGCTTACGGCCATACCAGCCTGAATACGCCCGATCTCGTCCGATCTCGGAAGCTAAGCAGGGTCGGGCCTGGTTAGTACTTGGATGGGAGACCGCCTGGGAATACCAGGTGCTGTAAGCTTTTTGCTCCAGTAGAGGGTACTCTTGTGTCATGCGTGGAGCAACTGCCCTTTATTTAACGCCCTAATAATGTTGTGTCTTTTTATTGGACTACATGCAGTTTGTTAGTGCTGCCCTGCACCTGATCAAATCCAATCATGGACAGTGCGTTTCCCTCGAAATGTTGGCACTACAATCAGCATTTGTTTTTAGGCTCGGAGACTGTCAATGTCTGTCGTCCATTAGGGGCCTGTAAAATCCCTTCAATGTTTTGCCTGAACCCCCCCCCAAAAAACAATTTCCCCCTCTTCTCCGTTTACATTTCCCGGTTGACCGTTTATACCTGCTTCTCCAGGTTTTCGCTCTCAAAAGTACACGTTTTTAATCGAAATATAACACGATTGGATGTTCTATGTCCACGACAACGTTTAAAACCCTAGCAGGAGACCACTTTTGAGGTCTGGGAAAAATTGAAGACATATCGATTTTGGGGTGTAGTTACCCTTTACACGCAAGTGTGCGCCAGGGAGAGACATTTGTTTGGTTAAGCGGTGTTGCTGTAGCGCTCATGTGATTGCGGAGTTTGCAAAACAAATGGCCTCTGGATTGATGCAAATAATGATGATATAATTCTGCCAAGCTGGCATAGGCTACTTTGCAGTTAACATTTCATTGAGAAAGTTTTTGTGGGAAGCCTTTCCTTCTCTACCAGAAGAAGGTAATCATTAGCCTCATCGCTAACGGCTACACAAAGTGTAGCGCTCCGCACGCATGCGCACAGAAACTGGGCAGTCCTGTGCCGTTTCTGAAAGTTGGGTGGTAATACGAATCACTGATGCATTTTGTTGATGTCTAATGATTCACGTGGGCAAATGAATGCATTTTCTAACAAGTTGAAAGGATTTAGTTGATTTCCTCCTTAGTTCAAAACATTTTTTAATATTGTTGAATTTCGGTTTAAAGTCTGGATTCCGTGATTCCGTGTGGGCGCGCCGTATTATTATATAGGGCCCTAGTCCATGAAGTTGTCATAAGTGTGAATATAGGATATGCCCTCTTCCCCCCCCAGAAGAGTGAAATATATGGGCTGGAAATGTAAGCAAGGTTTGCGCTTTGTCAGTGTGCCACAACGTGGACATTTCTCTGTCTCCCGATGAATGAGCGGCACATTGACTTTATATAGTGTACCAAGAGAGTTCCCTTCGCTTACGGCCATACCAGCCTGAATACGCCCGATCTCGTCCGATCTCGGAAGCTAAGCAGGGTCGGGCCTGGTTAGTACTTGGATGGGAGACCGCCTGGGAATACCAGGTGCTGTAAGCTTTTTGCTCCAGTAGAGGGTACTCTTGTGTCATGCGTGGAGCAACTGCCCTTTATTTAACGCCCTAATAATGTTGTGTCTTTTTATTGGACTACATGCAGTTTGTTAGTGCTGCCCTGCACCTGATCAAATCCAATCATGGACAGTGCGTTTCCCTCGAAATGTTGGCACTACAATCAGCATTTGTTTTTAGGCTCGGAGACTGTCAATGTCTGTCGTCCATTAGGGGCCTGTAAAATCCCTTCAATGTTTTGCCTGAACCCCCCCCCAAAAAAACAATTTCCCCCTCTTCTCCGTTTACATTTCCCGGTTGACCGTTTATACCTGCTTCTCCAGGTTTTCGCTCTCAAAAGTACACGTTTTTAATCGAAATATAACACGATTGGATGTTCTATGTCCACGACAACGTTTAAAACCCTAGCAGGAGACCACTTTTGAGGTCTGGGAAAAATTGAAGACATATCGATTTTGGGGTGTAGTTACCCTTTACACGCAAGTGTGCGCCAGGGAGAGACATTTGTTTGGTTAAGCGGTGTTGCTGTAGCGCTCATGTGATTGCGGAGTTTGCAAAACAAATGGCCTCTGGATTGATGCAAATAATGATGATATAATTCTGCCAAGCTGGCATAGGCTACTTTGCAGTTAACATTTCATTGAGAAAGTTTTTGTGGGAAGCCTTTCCTTCTCTACCAGAAGAAGGTAATCATTAGCCTCATCGCTAACGGCTACACAAAGTGTAGCGCTCCGCACGCATGCGCACAGAAACTGGGCAGTCCTGTGCCGTTTCTGAAAGTTGGGTGGAAATACGAATCACTGATGCATTTTGTTGATGTCTAATGATTCACGTGGGCAAATGAATGCATTTTCTAACAAGTTGAAAGGATTTAGTTGATTTCCTCCTTAGTTCAAAACATTTTTTAATATTGTTGAATTTCGGTTTAAAGTCTGGATTCCGTGATTCCGTGTGGGCGCGCCGTATTATTATATAGGGCCCTAGTCCATGAAGTTGTCATAAGTGTGAATATAGGATATGCCCTCTTCCCCCCCCAGAAGAGTGAAATATATGGGCTGGAAATGTAAGCAAGGTTTGCGCTTTGTCAGTGTGCCACAACGTGGACATTTCTCTGTCTCCCGATGAATGAGCGGCACATTGACTTTATATAGTGTACCAAGAGAGTTCCCTTCGCTTACGGCCATACCAGCCTGAATACGCCCGATCTCGTCCGATCTCGGAAGCTAAGCAGGGTCGGGCCTGGTTAGTACTTGGATGGGAGACCGCCTGGGAATACCAGGTGCTGTAAGCTTTTTGCTCCAGTAGAGGGTACTCTTGTGTCATGCGTGGAGCAACTGCCCTTTATTTAACGCCCTAATAATGTTGTGTCTTTTTATTGGACTACATGCAGTTTGTTAGTGCTGCCCTGCACCTGATCAAATCCAATCATGGACAGTGCGTTTCCCTCGAAATGTTGGCACTACAATCAGCATTTGTTTTTAGGCTCGGAGACTGTCAATGTCTGTCGTCCATTAGGGGCCTGTAAAATCCCTTCAATGTTTTGCCTGAACCCCCCCCCAAAAAAACAATTTCCCCCTCTTCTCCGTTTACATTTCCCGGTTGACCGTTTATACCTGCTTCTCCAGGTTTTCGCTCTCAAAAGTACACGTTTTTAATCGAAATATAACACGATTGGATGTTCTATGTCCACGACAACGTTTAAAACCCTAGCAGGAGACCACTTTTGAGGTCTGGGAAAAATTGAAGACATATCGATTTTGGGGTGTAGTTACCCTTTACACGCAAGTGTGCGCCAGGGAGAGACATTTGTTTGGTTAAGCGGTGTTGCTGTAGCGCTCATGTGATTGCGGAGTTTGCAAAACAAATGGCCTCTGGATTGATGCAAATAATGATGATATAATTCTGCCAAGCTGGCATAGGCTACTTTGCAGTTAACATTTCATTGAGAAAGTTTTTGTGGGAAGCCTTTCCTTCTCTACCAGAAGAAGGTAATCATTAGCCTCATCGCTAACGGCTACACAAAGTGTAGCGCTCCGCACGCATGCGCACAGAAACTGGGCAGTCCTGTGCCGTTTCTGAAAGTTGGGTGGTAATACGAATCACTGATGCATTTTGTTGATGTCTAATGATTCACGTGGGCAAATGAATGCATTTTCTAACAAGTTGAAAGGATTTAGTTGATTTCCTCCTTAGTTCAAAACATTTTTTAATATTGTTGAATTTCGGTTTAAAGTCTGGATTCCGTGATTCCGTGTGGGCGCGCCGTATTATTATATAGGGCCCTAGTCCATGAAGTTGTCATAAGTGTGAATATAGGATATGCCCTCTTCCCCCCCCAGAAGAGTGAAATATATGGGCTGGAAATGTAAGCAAGGTTTGCGCTTTGTCAGTGTGCCACAACGTGGACATTTCTCTGTCTCCCGATGAATGAGCGGCACATTGACTTTATATAGTGTACCAAGAGAGTTCCCTTCGCTTACGGCCATACCAGCCTGAATACGCCCGATCTCGTCCGATCTCGGAAGCTAAGCAGGGTCGGGCCTGGTTAGTACTTGGATGGGAGACCGCCTGGGAATACCAGGTGCTGTAAGCTTTTTGCTCCAGTAGAGGGTACTCTTGTGTCATGCGTGGAGCAACTGCCCTTTATTTAACGCCCTAATAATGTTGTGTCTTTTTATTGGACTACATGCAGTTTGTTAGTGCTGCCCTGCACCTGATCAAATCCAATCATGGACAGTGCGTTTCCCTCGAAATGTTGGCACTACAATCAGCATTTGTTTTTAGGCTCGGAGACTGTCAATGTCTGTCGTCCATTAGGGGCCTGTAAAATCCCTTCAATGTTTTGCCTGAACCCCCCCCCAAAAAAACAATTTCCCCCTCTTCTCCGTTTACATTTCCCGGTTGACCGTTTATACCTGCTTCTCCAGGTTTTCGCTCTCAAAAGTACACGTTTTTAATCGAAATATAACACGATTGGATGTTCTATGTCCACGACAACGTTTAAAACCCTAGCAGGAGACCACTTTTGAGGTCTGGGAAAAATTGAAGACATATCGATTTTGGGGTGTAGTTACCCTTTACACGCAAGTGTGCGCCAGGGAGAGACATTTGTTTGGTTAAGCGGTGTTGCTGTAGCGCTCATGTGATTGCGGAGTTTGCAAAACAAATGGCCTCTGGATTGATGCAAATAATGATGATATAATTCTGCCAAGCTGGCATAGGCTACTTTGCAGTTAACATTTCATTGAGAAAGTTTTTGTGGGAAGCCTTTCCTTCTCTACCAGAAGAAGGTAATCATTAGCCTCATCGCTAACGGCTACACAAAGTGTAGCGCTCCGCACGCATGCGCACAGAAACTGGGCAGTCCTGTGCCGTTTCTGAAAGTTGGGTGGAAATACGAATCACTGATGCATTTTGTTGATGTCTAATGATTCACGTGGGCAAATGAATGCATTTTCTAACAAGTTGAAAGGATTTAGTTGATTTCCTCCTTAGTTCAAAACATTTTTTAATATTGTTGAATTTCGGTTTAAAGTCTGGATTCCGTGATTCCGTGTGGGCGCGCCGTATTATTATATAGGGCCCTAGTCCATGAAGTTGTCATAAGTGTGAATATAGGATATGCCCTCTTCCCCCCCCCAGAAGAGTGAAATATATGGGCTGGAAATGTAAGCAAGGTTTGCGCTTTGTCAGTGTGCCACAACGTGGACATTTCTCTGTCTCCCGATGAATGAGCGGCACATTGACTTTATATAGTGTACCAAGAGAGTTCCCTTCGCTTACGGCCATACCAGCCTGAATACGCCCGATCTCGTCCGATCTCGGAAGCTAAGCAGGGTCGGGCCTGGTTAGTACTTGGATGGGAGACCGCCTGGGAATACCAGGTGCTGTAAGCTTTTTGCTCCAGTAGAGGGTACTCTTGTGTCATGCGTGGAGCAACTGCCCTTTATTTAACGCCCTAATAATGTTGTGTCTTTTTATTGGACTACATGCAGTTTGTTAGTGCTGCCCTGCACCTGATCAAATCCAATCATGGACAGTGCGTTTCCCTCGAAATGTTGGCACTACAATCAGCATTTGTTTTTAGGCTCGGAGACTGTCAATGTCTGTCGTCCATTAGGGGCCTGTAAAATCCCTTCAATGTTTTGCCTGAACCCCCCCCCAAAAAAACAATTTCCCCCTCTTCTCCGTTTACATTTCCCGGTTGACCGTTTATACCTGCTTCTCCAGGTTTTCGCTCTCAAAAGTACACGTTTTTAATCGAAATATAACACGATTGGATGTTCTATGTCCACGACAACGTTTAAAACCCTAGCAGGAGACCACTTTTGAGGTCTGGGAAAAATTGAAGACATATCGATTTTGGGGTGTAGTTACCCTTTACACGCAAGTGTGCGCCAGGGAGAGACATTTGTTTGGTTAAGCGGTGTTGCTGTAGCGCTCATGTGATTGCGGAGTTTGCAAAACAAATGGCCTCTGGATTGATGCAAATAATGATGATATAATTCTGCCAAGCTGGCATAGGCTACTTTGCAGTTAACATTTCATTGAGAAAGTTTTTGTGGGAAGCCTTTCCTTCTCTACCAGAAGAAGGTAATCATTAGCCTCATCGCTAACGGCTACACAAAGTGTAGCGCTCCGCACGCATGCGCACAGAAACTGGGCAGTCCTGTGCCGTTTCTGAAAGTTGGGTGGTAATACGAATCACTGATGCATTTTGTTGATGTCTAATGATTCACGTGGGCAAATGAATGCATTTTCTAACAAGTTGAAAGGATTTAGTTGATTTCCTCCTTAGTTCAAAACATTTTTTAATATTGTTGAATTTCGGTTTAAAGTCTGGATTCCGTGATTCCGTGTGGGCGCGCCGTATTATTATATAGGGCCCTAGTCCATGAAGTTGTCATAAGTGTGAATATAGGATATGCCCTCTTCCCCCCCCAGAAGAGTGAAATATATGGGCTGGAAATGTAAGCAAGGTTTGCGCTTTGTCAGTGTGCCACAACGTGGACATTTCTCTGTCTCCCGATGAATGAGCGGCACATTGACTTTATATAGTGTACCAAGAGAGTTCCCTTCGCTTACGGCCATACCAGCCTGAATACGCCCGATCTCGTCCGATCTCGGAAGCTAAGCAGGGTCGGGCCTGGTTAGTACTTGGATGGGAGACCGCCTGGGAATACCAGGTGCTGTAAGCTTTTTGCTCCAGTAGAGGGTACTCTTGTGTCATGCGTGGAGCAACTGCCCTTTATTTAACGCCCTAATAATGTTGTGTCTTTTTATTGGACTACATGCAGTTTGTTAGTGCTGCCCTGCACCTGATCAAATCCAATCATGGACAGTGCGTTTCCCTCGAAATGTTGGCACTACAATCAGCATTTGTTTTTAGGCTCGGAGACTGTCAATGTCTGTCGTCCATTAGGGGCCTGTAAAATCCCTTCAATGTTTTGCCTGAACCCCCCCCCAAAAAAACAATTTCCCCCTCTTCTCCGTTTACATTTCCCGGTTGACCGTTTATACCTGCTTCTCCAGGTTTTCGCTCTCAAAAGTACACGTTTTTAATCGAAATATAACACGATTGGATGTTCTATGTCCACGACAACGTTTAAAACCCTAGCAGGAGACCACTTTTGAGGTCTGGGAAAAATTGAAGACATATCGATTTTGGGGTGTAGTTACCCTTTACACGCAAGTGTGCGCCAGGGAGAGACATTTGTTTGGTTAAGCGGTGTTGCTGTAGCGCTCATGTGATTGCGGAGTTTGCAAAACAAATGGCCTCTGGATTGATGCAAATAATGATGATATAATTCTGCCAAGCTGGCATAGGCTACTTTGCAGTTAACATTTCATTGAGAAAGTTTTTGTGGGAAGCCTTTCCTTCTCTACCAGAAGAAGGTAATCATTAGCCTCATCGCTAACGGCTACACAAAGTGTAGCGCTCCGCACGCATGCGCACAGAAACTGGGCAGTCCTGTGCCGTTTCTGAAAGTTGGGTGGTAATACGAATCACTGATGCATTTTGTTGATGTCTAATGATTCACGTGGGCAAATGAATGCATTTTCTAACAAGTTGAAAGGATTTAGTTGATTTCCTCCTTAGTTCAAAACATTTTTTAATATTGTTGAATTTCGGTTTAAAGTCTGGATTCCGTGATTCCGTGTGGGCGCGCCGTATTATTATATAGGGCCCTAGTCCATGAAGTTGTCATAAGTGTGAATATAGGATATGCCCTCTTCCCCCCCCCAGAAGAGTGAAATATATGGGCTGGAAATGTAAGCAAGGTTTGCGCTTTGTCAGTGTGCCACAACGTGGACATTTCTCTGTCTCCCGATGAATGAGCGGCACATTGACTTTATATAGTGTACCAAGAGAGTTCCCTTCGCTTACGGCCATACCAGCCTGAATACGCCCGATCTCGTCCGATCTCGGAAGCTAAGCAGGGTCGGGCCTGGTTAGTACTTGGATGGGAGACCGCCTGGGAATACCAGGTGCTGTAAGCTTTTTGCTCCAGTAGAGGGTACTCTTGTGTCATGCGTGGAGCAACTGCCCTTTATTTAACGCCCTAATAATGTTGTGTCTTTTTATTGGACTACATGCAGTTTGTTAGTGCTGCCCTGCACCTGATCAAATCCAATCATGGACAGTGCGTTTCCCTCGAAATGTTGGCACTACAATCAGCATTTGTTTTTAGGCTCGGAGACTGTCAATGTCTGTCGTCCATTAGGGGCCTGTAAAATCCCTTCAATGTTTTGCCTGAACCCCCCCCCAAAAAAACAATTTCCCCCTCTTCTCCGTTTACATTTCCCGGTTGACCGTTTATACCTGCTTCTCCAGGTTTTCGCTCTCAAAAGTACACGTTTTTAATCGAAATATAACACGATTGGATGTTCTATGTCCACGACAACGTTTAAAACCCTAGCAGGAGACCACTTTTGAGGTCTGGGAAAAATTGAAGACATATCGATTTTGGGGTGTAGTTACCCTTTACACGCAAGTGTGCGCCAGGGAGAGACATTTGTTTGGTTAAGCGGTGTTGCTGTAGCGCTCATGTGATTGCGGAGTTTGCAAAACAAATGGCCTCTGGATTGATGCAAATAATGATGATATAATTCTGCCAAGCTGGCATAGGCTACTTTGCAGTTAACATTTCATTGAGAAAGTTTTTGTGGGAAGCCTTTCCTTCTCTACCAGAAGAAGGTAATCATTAGCCTCATCGCTAACGGCTACACAAAGTGTAGCGCTCCGCACGCATGCGCACAGAAACTGGGCAGTCCTGTGCCGTTTCTGAAAGTTGGGTGGTAATACGAATCACTGATGCATTTTGTTGATGTCTAATGATTCACGTGGGCAAATGAATGCATTTTCTAACAAGTTGAAAGGATTTAGTTGATTTCCTCCTTAGTTCAAAACATTTTTTAATATTGTTGAATTTCGGTTTAAAGTCTGGATTCCGTGATTCCGTGTGGGCGCGCCGTATTATTATATAGGGCCCTAGTCCATGAAGTTGTCATAAGTGTGAATATAGGATATGCCCTCTTCCCCCCCCAGAAGAGTGAAATATATGGGCTGGAAATGTAAGCAAGGTTTGCGCTTTGTCAGTGTGCCACAACGTGGACATTTCTCTGTCTCCCGATGAATGAGCGGCACATTGACTTTATATAGTGTACCAAGAGAGTTCCCTTCGCTTACGGCCATACCAGCCTGAATACGCCCGATCTCGTCCGATCTCGGAAGCTAAGCAGGGTCGGGCCTGGTTAGTACTTGGATGGGAGACCGCCTGGGAATACCAGGTGCTGTAAGCTTTTTGCTCCAGTAGAGGGTACTCTTGTGTCATGCGTGGAGCAACTGCCCTTTATTTAACGCCCTAATAATGTTGTGTCTTTTTATTGGACTACATGCAGTTTGTTAGTGCTGCCCTGCACCTGATCAAATCCAATCATGGACAGTGCGTTTCCCTCGAAATGTTGGCACTACAATCAGCATTTGTTTTTAGGCTCGGAGACTGTCAATGTCTGTCGTCCATTAGGGGCCTGTAAAATCCCTTCAATGTTTTGCCTGAACCCCCCCCCAAAAAAACAATTTCCCCCTCTTCTCCGTTTACATTTCCCGGTTGACCGTTTATACCTGCTTCTCCAGGTTTTCGCTCTCAAAAGTACACGTTTTTAATCGAAATATAACACGATTGGATGTTCTATGTCCACGACAACGTTTAAAACCCTAGCAGGAGACCACTTTTGAGGTCTGGGAAAAATTGAAGACATATCGATTTTGGGGTGTAGTTACCCTTTACACGCAAGTGTGCGCCAGGGAGAGACATTTGTTTGGTTAAGCGGTGTTGCTGTAGCGCTCATGTGATTGCGGAGTTTGCAAAACAAATGGCCTCTGGATTGATGCAAATAATGATGATATAATTCTGCCAAGCTGGCATAGGCTACTTTGCAGTTAACATTTCATTGAGAAAGTTTTTGTGGGAAGCCTTTCCTTCTCTACCAGAAGAAGGTAATCATTAGCCTCATCGCTAACGGCTACACAAAGTGTAGCGCTCCGCACGCATGCGCACAGAAACTGGGCAGTCCTGTGCCGTTTCTGAAAGTTGGGTGGAAATACGAATCACTGATGCATTTTGTTGATGTCTAATGATTCACGTGGGCAAATGAATGCATTTTCTAACAAGTTGAAAGGATTTAGTTGATTTCCTCCTTAGTTCAAAACATTTTTTAATATTGTTGAATTTCGGTTTAAAGTCTGGATTCCGTGATTCCGTGTGGGCGCGCCGTATTATTATATAGGGCCCTAGTCCATGAAGTTGTCATAAGTGTGAATATAGGATATGCCCTCTTCCCCCCCCAGAAGAGTGAAATATATGGGCTGGAAATGTAAGCAAGGTTTGCGCTTTGTCAGTGTGCCACAACGTGGACATTTCTCTGTCTCCCGATGAATGAGCGGCACATTGACTTTATATAGTGTACCAAGAGAGTTCCCTTCGCTTACGGCCATACCAGCCTGAATACGCCCGATCTCGTCCGATCTCGGAAGCTAAGCAGGGTCGGGCCTGGTTAGTACTTGGATGGGAGACCGCCTGGGAATACCAGGTGCTGTAAGCTTTTTGCTCCAGTAGAGGGTACTCTTGTGTCATGCGTGGAGCAACTGCCCTTTATTTAACGCCCTAATAATGTTGTGTCTTTTTATTGGACTACATGCAGTTTGTTAGTGCTGCCCTGCACCTGATCAAATCCAATCATGGACAGTGCGTTTCCCTCGAAATGTTGGCACTACAATCAGCATTTGTTTTTAGGCTCGGAGACTGTCAATGTCTGTCGTCCATTAGGGGCCTGTAAAATCCCTTCAATGTTTTGCCTGAACCCCCCCCCAAAAAAACAATTTCCCCCTCTTCTCCGTTTACATTTCCCGGTTGACCGTTTATACCTGCTTCTCCAGGTTTTCGCTCTCAAAAGTACACGTTTTTAATCGAAATATAACACGATTGGATGTTCTATGTCCACGACAACGTTTAAAACCCTAGCAGGAGACCACTTTTGAGGTCTGGGAAAAATTGAAGACATATCGATTTTGGGGTGTAGTTACCCTTTACACGCAAGTGTGCGCCAGGGAGAGACATTTGTTTGGTTAAGCGGTGTTGCTGTAGCGCTCATGTGATTGCGGAGTTTGCAAAACAAATGGCCTCTGGATTGATGCAAATAATGATGATATAATTCTGCCAAGCTGGCATAGGCTACTTTGCAGTTAACATTTCATTGAGAAAGTTTTTGTGGGAAGCCTTTCCTTCTCTACCAGAAGAAGGTAATCATTAGCCTCATCGCTAACGGCTACACAAAGTGTAGCGCTCCGCACGCATGCGCACAGAAACTGGGCAGTCCTGTGCCGTTTCTGAAAGTTGGGTGGTAATACGAATCACTGATGCATTTTGTTGATGTCTAATGATTCACGTGGGCAAATGAATGCATTTTCTAACAAGTTGAAAGGATTTAGTTGATTTCCTCCTTAGTTCAAAACATTTTTTAATATTGTTGAATTTCGGTTTAAAGTCTGGATTCCGTGATTCCGTGTGGGCGCGCCGTATTATTATATAGGGCCCTAGTCCATGAAGTTGTCATAAGTGTGAATATAGGATATGCCCTCTTCCCCCCCCAGAAGAGTGAAATATATGGGCTGGAAATGTAAGCAAGGTTTGCGCTTTGTCAGTGTGCCACAACGTGGACATTTCTCTGTCTCCCGATGAATGAGCGGCACATTGACTTTATATAGTGTACCAAGAGAGTTCCCTTCGCTTACGGCCATACCAGCCTGAATACGCCCGATCTCGTCCGATCTCGGAAGCTAAGCAGGGTCGGGCCTGGTTAGTACTTGGATGGAGACCGCCTGGGAATACCAGGTGCTGTAAGCTTTTTGCTCCAGTAGAGGGTACTCTTGTGTCATGCGTGGAGCAACTGCCCTTTATTTAACGCCCTAATAATGTTGTGTCTTTTTATTGGACTACATGCAGTTTGTTAGTGCTGCCCTGCACCTGATCAAATCCAATCATGGACAGTGCGTTTCCCTCGAAATGTTGGCACTACAATCAGCATTTGTTTTTTAGGCTCGGAGAACTGTCAATGTCTGTCGTCCATAGGCCTGTAAATGCTTAGTTTAACCAAAAAAATTTCGTTACTTCAGTTGCAGTTATACCTGTTCTGGTCTCAAAAGAACGTTTTTAGAATAAAGTGGCAGTTGCTCCACGCATGACAGAGTAACCTCTACAGGAGAAAAGCCACTTTTCCAGGGGTCTCCATCAAGATTAAGGCGACCTGCTTAGTTCCGAGATCGCAAGAGATGGTGCGCCGTATTAGGCTGGTTTGGCGTAAGCGAAGGAACTCTGTGGCCTCATAGTATGTGCGCTCTTCATGGGAGACAGAGAATGTCCGTTGTGGCACACTGACAAAGCGCAAACCTTGCTACTTTCAGTTATTAATCTTCTGGGGGGGGAAAGGCATATCCTATATTCACACTTATGACAACTTCATGGACTAGGGCCCTATATAATAATACGGCGCGCCCACACGGAATCACGGAATCCAGACTTTAAACCGAAATTCAACAATATTAAAAAATGTTTTGAACTAAGGAGGAAATCAACTAAATCCTTTCAACTTGTTAGAAAATGCATTCATTTGCCCACGTGAATCATTAGACATCAACAAAATGCATCAGTGATTCGTATTTCCACCCAACTTTCAGAAACGGCACAGGACTGCCCAGTTTCTGTGCGCATGCGTGCGGAGCGCTACACTTTGTGTAGCCGTTAGCGATGAGGCTAATGATTACCTTCTTCTGGTAGAGAAGGAAAGGCTTCCCACAAAAACTTTCTCAATGAAATGTTAACTGCAAAGTAGCCTATGCCAGCTTGGCAGAATTATATCATCATTATTTGCATCAATCCAGAGGCCATTTGTTTTGCAAACTCCGCAATCACATGAGCGCTACAGCAACACCGCTTAACCAAACAAATGTCTCTCCCTGGCGCACACTTGCGTGTAAAGGGTAACTACACCCCAAAATCGATATGTCTTCAATTTTTCCCAGACCTCAAAAGTGGTCTCCTGCTAGGGTTTTAAACGTTGTCGTGGACATAGAACATCCAATCGTGTTATATTTCGATTAAAAACGTGTACTTTTGAGAGCGAAAACCTGGAGAAGCAGGTATAAACGGTCAACCGGGAAATGTAAACGGAGAAGAGGGGGAAATTGTTTTTTTGGGGGGGGGTTCAGGCAAAACATTGAAGGGATTTTACAGGCCCCTAATGGACGACAGACATTGACAGTCTCCGAGCCTAAAAACAAATGCTGATTGTAGTGCCAACATTTCGAGGGAAACGCACTGTCCATGATTGGATTTGATCAGGTGCAGGGCAGCACTAACAAACTGCATGTAGTCCAATAAAAAGACACAACATTATTAGGGCGTTAAATAAAGGGCAGTTGCTCCACGCATGACACAAGAGTACCCTCTACTGGAGCAAAAAGCTTACAGCACCTGGTATTCCCAGGCGGTCTCCCATCCAAGTACTAACCAGGCCCGACCCTGCTTAGCTTCCGAGATCGGACGAGATCGGGCGTATTCAGGCTGGTATGGCCGTAAGCGAAGGGAACTCTCTTGGTACACTATATAAAGTCAATGTGCCGCTCATTCATCGGGAGACAGAGAAATGTCCACGTTGTGGCACACTGACAAAGCGCAAACCTTGCTTACATTTCCAGCCCATATATTTCACTCTTCTGGGGGGGGAAGAGGGCATATCCTATATTCACACTTATGACAACTTCATGGACTAGGGCCCTATATAATAATACGGCGCGCCCACACGGAATCACGGAATCCAGACTTTAAACCGAAATTCAACAATATTAAAAAATGTTTTGAACTAAGGAGGAAATCAACTAAATCCTTTCAACTTGTTAGAAAATGCATTCATTTGCCCACGTGAATCATTAGACATCAACAAAATGCATCAGTGATTCGTATTACCACCCAACTTTCAGAAACGGCACAGGACTGCCCAGTTTCTGTGCGCATGCGTGCGGAGCGCTACACTTTGTGTAGCCGTTAGCGATGAGGCTAATGATTACCTTCTTCTGGTAGAGAAGGAAAGGCTTCCCACAAAAACTTTCTCAATGAAATGTTAACTGCAAAGTAGCCTATGCCAGCTTGGCAGAATTATATCATCATTATTTGCATCAATCCAGAGGCCATTTGTTTTGCAAACTCCGCAATCACATGAGCGCTACAGCAACACCGCTTAACCAAACAAATGTCTCTCCCTGGCGCACACTTGCGTGTAAAGGGTAACTACACCCCAAAATCGATATGTCTTCAATTTTTCCCAGACCTCAAAAGTGGTCTCCTGCTAGGGTTTTAAACGTTGTCGTGGACATAGAACATCCAATCGTGTTATATTTCGATTAAAAACGTGTACTTTTGAGAGCGAAAACCTGGAGAAGCAGGTATAAACGGTCAACCGGGAAATGTAAACGGAGAAGAGGGGGAAATTGTTTTTTTGGGGGGGGGTTCAGGCAAAACATTGAAGGGATTTTACAGGCCCCTAATGGACGACAGACATTGACAGTCTCCGAGCCTAAAAACAAATGCTGATTGTAGTGCCAACATTTCGAGGGAAACGCACTGTCCATGATTGGATTTGATCAGGTGCAGGGCAGCACTAACAAACTGCATGTAGTCCAATAAAAAGACACAACATTATTAGGGCGTTAAATAAAGGGCAGTTGCTCCACGCATGACACAAGAGTACCCTCTACTGGAGCAAAAAGCTTACAGCACCTGGTATTCCCAGGCGGTCTCCCATCCAAGTACTAACCAGGCCCGACCCTGCTTAGCTTCCGAGATCGGACGAGATCGGGCGTATTCAGGCTGGTATGGCCGTAAGCGAAGGGAACTCTCTTGGTACACTATATAAAGTCAATGTGCCGCTCATTCATCGGGAGACAGAGAAATGTCCACGTTGTGGCACACTGACAAAGCGCAAACCTTGCTTACATTTCCAGCCCATATATTTCACTCTTCTGGGGGGGGAAGAGGGCATATCCTATATTCACACTTATGACAACTTCATGGACTAGGGCCCTATATAATAATACGGCGCGCCCACACGGAATCACGGAATCCAGACTTTAAACCGAAATTCAACAATATTAAAAAATGTTTTGAACTAAGGAGGAAATCAACTAAATCCTTTCAACTTGTTAGAAAATGCATTCATTTGCCCACGTGAATCATTAGACATCAACAAAATGCATCAGTGATTCGTATTTCCACCCAACTTTCAGAAACGGCACAGGACTGCCCAGTTTCTGTGCGCATGCGTGCGGAGCGCTACACTTTGTGTAGCCGTTAGCGATGAGGCTAATGATTACCTTCTTCTGGTAGAGAAGGAAAGGCTTCCCACAAAAACTTTCTCAATGAAATGTTAACTGCAAAGTAGCCTATGCCAGCTTGGCAGAATTATATCATCATTATTTGCATCAATCCAGAGGCCATTTGTTTTGCAAACTCCGCAATCACATGAGCGCTACAGCAACACCGCTTAACCAAACAAATGTCTCTCCCTGGCGCACACTTGCGTGTAAAGGGTAACTACACCCCAAAATCGATATGTCTTCAATTTTTCCCAGACCTCAAAAGTGGTCTCCTGCTAGGGTTTTAAACGTTGTCGTGGACATAGAACATCCAATCGTGTTATATTTCGATTAAAAACGTGTACTTTTGAGAGCGAAAACCTGGAGAAGCAGGTATAAACGGTCAACCGGGAAATGTAAACGGAGAAGAGGGGGAAATTGTTTTTTTGGGGGGGGGTTCAGGCAAAACATTGAAGGGATTTTACAGGCCCCTAATGGACGACAGACATTGACAGTCTCCGAGCCTAAAAACAAATGCTGATTGTAGTGCCAACATTTCGAGGGAAACGCACTGTCCATGATTGGATTTGATCAGGTGCAGGGCAGCACTAACAAACTGCATGTAGTCCAATAAAAAGACACAACATTATTAGGGCGTTAAATAAAGGGCAGTTGCTCCACGCATGACACAAGAGTACCCTCTACTGGAGCAAAAAGCTTACAGCACCTGGTATTCCCAGGCGGTCTCCCATCCAAGTACTAACCAGGCCCGACCCTGCTTAGCTTCCGAGATCGGACGAGATCGGGCGTATTCAGGCTGGTATGGCCGTAAGCGAAGGGAACTCTCTTGGTACACTATATAAAGTCAATGTGCCGCTCATTCATCGGGAGACAGAGAAATGTCCACGTTGTGGCACACTGACAAAGCGCAAACCTTGCTTACATTTCCAGCCCATATATTTCACTCTTCTGGGGGGGGGAAGAGGGCATATCCTATATTCACACTTATGACAACTTCATGGACTAGGGCCCTATATAATAATACGGCGCGCCCACACGGAATCACGGAATCCAGACTTTAAACCGAAATTCAACAATATTAAAAAATGTTTTGAACTAAGGAGGAAATCAACTAAATCCTTTCAACTTGTTAGAAAATGCATTCATTTGCCCACGTGAATCATTAGACATCAACAAAATGCATCAGTGATTCGTATTACCACCCAACTTTCAGAAACGGCACAGGACTGCCCAGTTTCTGTGCGCATGCGTGCGGAGCGCTACACTTTGTGTAGCCGTTAGCGATGAGGCTAATGATTACCTTCTTCTGGTAGAGAAGGAAAGGCTTCCCACAAAAACTTTCTCAATGAAATGTTAACTGCAAAGTAGCCTATGCCAGCTTGGCAGAATTATATCATCATTATTTGCATCAATCCAGAGGCCATTTGTTTTGCAAACTCCGCAATCACATGAGCGCTACAGCAACACCGCTTAACCAAACAAATGTCTCTCCCTGGCGCACACTTGCGTGTAAAGGGTAACTACACCCCAAAATCGATATGTCTTCAATTTTTCCCAGACCTCAAAAGTGGTCTCCTGCTAGGGTTTTAAACGTTGTCGTGGACATAGAACATCCAATCGTGTTATATTTCGATTAAAAACGTGTACTTTTGAGAGCGAAAACCTGGAGAAGCAGGTATAAACGGTCAACCGGGAAATGTAAACGGAGAAGAGGGGGAAATTGTTTTTTTGGGGGGGGGGTTCAGGCAAAACATTGAAGGGATTTTACAGGCCCCTAATGGACGACAGACATTGACAGTCTCCGAGCCTAAAAACAAATGCTGATTGTAGTGCCAACATTTCGAGGGAAACGCACTGTCCATGATTGGATTTGATCAGGTGCAGGGCAGCACTAACAAACTGCATGTAGTCCAATAAAAAGACACAACATTATTAGGGCGTTAAATAAAGGGCAGTTGCTCCACGCATGACACAAGAGTACCCTCTACTGGAGCAAAAAGCTTACAGCACCTGGTATTCCCAGGCGGTCTCCCATCCAAGTACTAACCAGGCCCGACCCTGCTTAGCTTCCGAGATCGGACGAGATCGGGCGTATTCAGGCTGGTATGGCCGTAAGCGAAGGGAACTCTCTTGGTACACTATATAAAGTCAATGTGCCGCTCATTCATCGGGAGACAGAGAAATGTCCACGTTGTGGCACACTGACAAAGCGCAAACCTTGCTTACATTTCCAGCCCATATATTTCACTCTTCTGGGGGGGGAAGAGGGCATATCCTATATTCACACTTATGACAACTTCATGGACTAGGGCCCTATATAATAATACGGCGCGCCCACACGGAATCACGGAATCCAGACTTTAAACCGAAATTCAACAATATTAAAAAATGTTTTGAACTAAGGAGGAAATCAACTAAATCCTTTCAACTTGTTAGAAAATGCATTCATTTGCCCACGTGAATCATTAGACATCAACAAAATGCATCAGTGATTCGTATTACCACCCAACTTTCAGAAACGGCACAGGACTGCCCAGTTTCTGTGCGCATGCGTGCGGAGCGCTACACTTTGTGTAGCCGTTAGCGATGAGGCTAATGATTACCTTCTTCTGGTAGAGAAGGAAAGGCTTCCCACAAAAACTTTCTCAATGAAATGTTAACTGCAAAGTAGCCTATGCCAGCTTGGCAGAATTATATCATCATTATTTGCATCAATCCAGAGGCCATTTGTTTTGCAAACTCCGCAATCACATGAGCGCTACAGCAACACCGCTTAACCAAACAAATGTCTCTCCCTGGCGCACACTTGCGTGTAAAGGGTAACTACACCCCAAAATCGATATGTCTTCAATTTTTCCCAGACCTCAAAAGTGGTCTCCTGCTAGGGTTTTAAACGTTGTCGTGGACATAGAACATCCAATCGTGTTATATTTCGATTAAAAACGTGTACTTTTGAGAGCGAAAACCTGGAGAAGCAGGTATAAACGGTCAACCGGGAAATGTAAACGGAGAAGAGGGGGAAATTGTTTTTTTGGGGGGGGGTTCAGGCAAAACATTGAAGGGATTTTACAGGCCCCTAATGGACGACAGACATTGACAGTCTCCGAGCCTAAAAACAAATGCTGATTGTAGTGCCAACATTTCGAGGGAAACGCACTGTCCATGATTGGATTTGATCAGGTGCAGGGCAGCACTAACAAACTGCATGTAGTCCAATAAAAAGACACAACATTATTAGGGCGTTAAATAAAGGGCAGTTGCTCCACGCATGACACAAGAGTACCCTCTACTGGAGCAAAAAGCTTACAGCACCTGGTATTCCCAGGCGGTCTCCCATCCAAGTACTAACCAGGCCCGACCCTGCTTAGCTTCCGAGATCGGACGAGATCGGGCGTATTCAGGCTGGTATGGCCGTAAGCGAAGGGAACTCTCTTGGTACACTATATAAAGTCAATGTGCCGCTCATTCATCGGGAGACAGAGAAATGTCCACGTTGTGGCACACTGACAAAGCGCAAACCTTGCTTACATTTCCAGCCCATATATTTCACTCTTCTGGGGGGGGGAAGAGGGCATATCCTATATTCACACTTATGACAACTTCATGGACTAGGGCCCTATATAATAATACGGCGCGCCCACACGGAATCACGGAATCCAGACTTTAAACCGAAATTCAACAATATTAAAAAATGTTTTGAACTAAGGAGGAAATCAACTAAATCCTTTCAACTTGTTAGAAAATGCATTCATTTGCCCACGTGAATCATTAGACATCAACAAAATGCATCAGTGATTCGTATTTACCACCCAACTTTCAGAAACGGCACAGGACTGCCCAGTTTCTGTGCGCATGCGTGCGGAGCGCTACACTTTGTGTAGCCGTTAGCGATGAGGCTAATGATTACCTTCTTCTGGTAGAGAAGGAAAGGCTTCCCACAAAAACTTTCTCAATGAAATGTTAACTGCAAAGTAGCCTATGCCAGCTTGGCAGAATTATATCATCATTATTTGCATCAATCCAGAGGCCATTTGTTTTGCAAACTCCGCAATCACATGAGCGCTACAGCAACACCGCTTAACCAAACAAATGTCTCTCCCTGGCGCACACTTGCGTGTAAAGGGTAACTACACCCCAAAATCGATATGTCTTCAATTTTTCCCAGACCTCAAAAGTGGTCTCCTGCTAGGGTTTTAAACGTTGTCGTGGACATAGAACATCCAATCGTGTTATATTTCGATTAAAAACGTGTACTTTTGAGAGCGAAAACCTGGAGAAGCAGGTATAAACGGTCAACCGGGAAATGTAAACGGAGAAGAGGGGGAAATTGTTTTTTTGGGGGGGGGTTCAGGCAAAACATTGAAGGGATTTTACAGGCCCCTAATGGACGACAGACATTGACAGTCTCCGAGCCTAAAAACAAATGCTGATTGTAGTGCCAACATTTCGAGGGAAACGCACTGTCCATGATTGGATTTGATCAGGTGCAGGGCAGCACTAACAAACTGCATGTAGTCCAATAAAAAGACACAACATTATTAGGGCGTTAAATAAAGGGCAGTTGCTCCACGCATGACACAAGAGTACCCTCTACTGGAGCAAAAAGCTTACAGCACCTGGTATTCCCAGGCGGTCTCCCATCCAAGTACTAACCAGGCCCGACCCTGCTTAGCTTCCGAGATCGGACGAGATCGGGCGTATTCAGGCTGGTATGGCCGTAAGCGAAGGGAACTCTCTTGGTACACTATATAAAGTCAATGTGCCGCTCATTCATCGGGAGACAGAGAAATGTCCACGTTGTGGCACACTGACAAAGCGCAAACCTTGCTTACATTTCCAGCCCATATATTTCACTCTTCTGGGGGGGGAAGAGGGCATATCCTATATTCACACTTATGACAACTTCATGGACTAGGGCCCTATATAATAATACGGCGCGCCCACACGGAATCACGGAATCCAGACTTTAAACCGAAATTCAACAATATTAAAAAATGTTTTGAACTAAGGAGGAAATCAACTAAATCCTTTCAACTTGTTAGAAAATGCATTCATTTGCCCACGTGAATCATTAGACATCAACAAAATGCATCAGTGATTCGTATTACCACCCAACTTTCAGAAACGGCACAGGACTGCCCAGTTTCTGTGCGCATGCGTGCGGAGCGCTACACTTTGTGTAGCCGTTAGCGATGAGGCTAATGATTACCTTCTTCTGGTAGAGAAGGAAAGGCTTCCCACAAAAACTTTCTCAATGAAATGTTAACTGCAAAGTAGCCTATGCCAGCTTGGCAGAATTATATCATCATTATTTGCATCAATCCAGAGGCCATTTGTTTTGCAAACTCCGCAATCACATGAGCGCTACAGCAACACCGCTTAACCAAACAAATGTCTCTCCCTGGCGCACACTTGCGTGTAAAGGGTAACTACACCCCAAAATCGATATGTCTTCAATTTTTCCCAGACCTCAAAAGTGGTCTCCTGCTAGGGTTTTAAACGTTGTCGTGGACATAGAACATCCAATCGTGTTATATTTCGATTAAAAACGTGTACTTTTGAGAGCGAAAACCTGGAGAAGCAGGTATAAACGGTCAACCGGGAAATGTAAACGGAGAAGAGGGGGAAATTGTTTTTTTGGGGGGGGGTTCAGGCAAAACATTGAAGGGATTTTACAGGCCCCTAATGGACGACAGACATTGACAGTCTCCGAGCCTAAAAACAAATGCTGATTGTAGTGCCAACATTTCGAGGGAAACGCACTGTCCATGATTGGATTTGATCAGGTGCAGGGCAGCACTAACAAACTGCATGTAGTCCAATAAAAAGACACAACATTATTAGGGCGTTAAATAAAGGGCAGTTGCTCCACGCATGACACAAGAGTACCCTCTACTGGAGCAAAAAGCTTACAGCACCTGGTATTCCCAGGCGGTCTCCCATCCAAGTACTAACCAGGCCCGACCCTGCTTAGCTTCCGAGATCGGACGAGATCGGGCGTATTCAGGCTGGTATGGCCGTAAGCGAAGGGAACTCTCTTGGTACACTATATAAAGTCAATGTGCCGCTCATTCATCGGGAGACAGAGAAATGTCCACGTTGTGGCACACTGACAAAGCGCAAACCTTGCTTACATTTCCAGCCCATATATTTCACTCTTCTGGGGGGGGGAAGAGGGCATATCCTATATTCACACTTATGACAACTTCATGGACTAGGGCCCTATATAATAATACGGCGCGCCCACACGGAATCACGGAATCCAGACTTTAAACCGAAATTCAACAATATTAAAAAATGTTTTGAACTAAGGAGGAAATCAACTAAATCCTTTCAACTTGTTAGAAAATGCATTCATTTGCCCACGTGAATCATTAGACATCAACAAAATGCATCAGTGATTCGTATTACCACCCAACTTTCAGAAACGGCACAGGACTGCCCAGTTTCTGTGCGCATGCGTGCGGAGCGCTACACTTTGTGTAGCCGTTAGCGATGAGGCTAATGATTACCTTCTTCTGGTAGAGAAGGAAAGGCTTCCCACAAAAACTTTCTCAATGAAATGTTAACTGCAAAGTAGCCTATGCCAGCTTGGCAGAATTATATCATCATTATTTGCATCAATCCAGAGGCCATTTGTTTTGCAAACTCCGCAATCACATGAGCGCTACAGCAACACCGCTTAACCAAACAAATGTCTCTCCCTGGCGCACACTTGCGTGTAAAGGGTAACTACACCCCAAAATCGATATGTCTTCAATTTTTCCCAGACCTCAAAAGTGGTCTCCTGCTAGGGTTTTAAACGTTGTCGTGGACATAGAACATCCAATCGTGTTATATTTCGATTAAAAACGTGTACTTTTGAGAGCGAAAACCTGGAGAAGCAGGTATAAACGGTCAACCGGGAAATGTAAACGGAGAAGAGGGGGAAATTGTTTTTTTGGGGGGGGGTTCAGGCAAAACATTGAAGGGATTTTACAGGCCCCTAATGGACGACAGACATTGACAGTCTCCGAGCCTAAAAACAAATGCTGATTGTAGTGCCAACATTTCGAGGGAAACGCACTGTCCATGATTGGATTTGATCAGGTGCAGGGCAGCACTAACAAACTGCATGTAGTCCAATAAAAAGACACAACATTATTAGGGCGTTAAATAAAGGGCAGTTGCTCCACGCATGACACAAGAGTACCCTCTACTGGAGCAAAAAGCTTACAGCACCTGGTATTCCCAGGCGGTCTCCCATCCAAGTACTAACCAGGCCCGACCCTGCTTAGCTTCCGAGATCGGACGAGATCGGGCGTATTCAGGCTGGTATGGCCGTAAGCGAAGGGAACTCTCTTGGTACACTATATAAAGTCAATGTGCCGCTCATTCATCGGGAGACAGAGAAATGTCCACGTTGTGGCACACTGACAAAGCGCAAACCTTGCTTACATTTCCAGCCCATATATTTCACTCTTCTGGGGGGGGAAGAGGGCATATCCTATATTCACACTTATGACAACTTCATGGACTAGGGCCCTATATAATAATACGGCGCGCCCACACGGAATCACGGAATCCAGACTTTAAACCGAAATTCAACAATATTAAAAAATGTTTTGAACTAAGGAGGAAATCAACTAAATCCTTTCAACTTGTTAGAAAATGCATTCATTTGCCCACGTGAATCATTAGACATCAACAAAATGCATCAGTGATTCGTATTTCCACCCAACTTTCAGAAACGGCACAGGACTGCCCAGTTTCTGTGCGCATGCGTGCGGAGCGCTACACTTTGTGTAGCCGTTAGCGATGAGGCTAATGATTACCTTCTTCTGGTAGAGAAGGAAAGGCTTCCCACAAAAACTTTCTCAATGAAATGTTAACTGCAAAGTAGCCTATGCCAGCTTGGCAGAATTATATCATCATTATTTGCATCAATCCAGAGGCCATTTGTTTTGCAAACTCCGCAATCACATGAGCGCTACAGCAACACCGCTTAACCAAACAAATGTCTCTCCCTGGCGCACACTTGCGTGTAAAGGGTAACTACACCCCAAAATCGATATGTCTTCAATTTTTCCCAGACCTCAAAAGTGGTCTCCTGCTAGGGTTTTAAACGTTGTCGTGGACATAGAACATCCAATCGTGTTATATTTCGATTAAAAACGTGTACTTTTGAGAGCGAAAACCTGGAGAAGCAGGTATAAACGGTCAACCGGGAAATGTAAACGGAGAAGAGGGGGAAATTGTTTTTTTGGGGGGGGGTTCAGGCAAAACATTGAAGGGATTTTACAGGCCCCTAATGGACGACAGACATTGACAGTCTCCGAGCCTAAAAACAAATGCTGATTGTAGTGCCAACATTTCGAGGGAAACGCACTGTCCATGATTGGATTTGATCAGGTGCAGGGCAGCACTAACAAACTGCATGTAGTCCAATAAAAAGACACAACATTATTAGGGCGTTAAATAAAGGGCAGTTGCTCCACGCATGACACAAGAGTACCCTCTACTGGAGCAAAAAGCTTACAGCACCTGGTATTCCCAGGCGGTCTCCCATCCAAGTACTAACCAGGCCCGACCCTGCTTAGCTTCCGAGATCGGACGAGATCGGGCGTATTCAGGCTGGTATGGCCGTAAGCGAAGGGAACTCTCTTGGTACACTATATAAAGTCAATGTGCCGCTCATTCATCGGGAGACAGAGAAATGTCCACGTTGTGGCACACTGACAAAGCGCAAACCTTGCTTACATTTCCAGCCCATATATTTCACTCTTCTGGGGGGGGAAGAGGGCATATCCTATATTCACACTTATGACAACTTCATGGACTAGGGCCCTATATAATAATACGGCGCGCCCACACGGAATCACGGAATCCAGACTTTAAACCGAAATTCAACAATATTAAAAAATGTTTTGAACTAAGGAGGAAATCAACTAAATCCTTTCAACTTGTTAGAAAATGCATTCATTTGCCCACGTGAATCATTAGACATCAACAAAATGCATCAGTGATTCGTATTACCACCCAACTTTCAGAAACGGCACAGGACTGCCCAGTTTCTGTGCGCATGCGTGCGGAGCGCTACACTTTGTGTAGCCGTTAGCGATGAGGCTAATGATTACCTTCTTCTGGTAGAGAAGGAAAGGCTTCCCACAAAAACTTTCTCAATGAAATGTTAACTGCAAAGTAGCCTATGCCAGCTTGGCAGAATTATATCATCATTATTTGCATCAATCCAGAGGCCATTTGTTTTGCAAACTCCGCAATCACATGAGCGCTACAGCAACACCGCTTAACCAAACAAATGTCTCTCCCTGGCGCACACTTGCGTGTAAAGGGTAACTACACCCCAAAATCGATATGTCTTCAATTTTTCCCAGACCTCAAAAGTGGTCTCCTGCTAGGGTTTTAAACGTTGTCGTGGACATAGAACATCCAATCGTGTTATATTTCGATTAAAAACGTGTACTTTTGAGAGCGAAAACCTGGAGAAGCAGGTATAAACGGTCAACCGGGAAATGTAAACGGAGAAGAGGGGGAAATTGTTTTTTTGGGGGGGGGTTCAGGCAAAACATTGAAGGGATTTTACAGGCCCCTAATGGACGACAGACATTGACAGTCTCCGAGCCTAAAAACAAATGCTGATTGTAGTGCCAACATTTCGAGGGAAACGCACTGTCCATGATTGGATTTGATCAGGTGCAGGGCAGCACTAACAAACTGCATGTAGTCCAATAAAAAGACACAACATTATTAGGGCGTTAAATAAAGGGCAGTTGCTCCACGCATGACACAAGAGTACCCTCTACTGGAGCAAAAAGCTTACAGCACCTGGTATTCCCAGGCGGTCTCCCATCCAAGTACTAACCAGGCCCGACCCTGCTTAGCTTCCGAGATCGGACGAGATCGGGCGTATTCAGGCTGGTATGGCCGTAAGCGAAGGGAACTCTCTTGGTACACTATATAAAGTCAATGTGCCGCTCATTCATCGGGAGACAGAGAAATGTCCACGTTGTGGCACACTGACAAAGCGCAAACCTTGCTTACATTTCCAGCCCATATATTTCACTCTTCTGGGGGGGGAAGAGGGCATATCCTATATTCACACTTATGACAACTTCATGGACTAGGGCCCTATATAATAATACGGCGCGCCCACACGGAATCACGGAATCCAGACTTTAAACCGAAATTCAACAATATTAAAAAATGTTTTGAACTAAGGAGGAAATCAACTAAATCCTTTCAACTTGTTAGAAAATGCATTCATTTGCCCACGTGAATCATTAGACATCAACAAAATGCATCAGTGATTCGTATTTCCACCCAACTTTCAGAAACGGCACAGGACTGCCCAGTTTCTGTGCGCATGCGTGCGGAGCGCTACACTTTGTGTAGCCGTTAGCGATGAGGCTAATGATTACCTTCTTCTGGTAGAGAAGGAAAGGCTTCCCACAAAAACTTTCTCAATGAAATGTTAACTGCAAAGTAGCCTATGCCAGCTTGGCAGAATTATATCATCATTATTTGCATCAATCCAGAGGCCATTTGTTTTGCAAACTCCGCAATCACATGAGCGCTACAGCAACACCGCTTAACCAAACAAATGTCTCTCCCTGGCGCACACTTGCGTGTAAAGGGTAACTACACCCCAAAATCGATATGTCTTCAATTTTTCCCAGACCTCAAAAGTGGTCTCCTGCTAGGGTTTTAAACGTTGTCGTGGACATAGAACATCCAATCGTGTTATATTTCGATTAAAAACGTGTACTTTTGAGAGCGAAAACCTGGAGAAGCAGGTATAAACGGTCAACCGGGAAATGTAAACGGAGAAGAGGGGGAAATTGTTTTTTGGGGGGGGGTTCAGGCAAAACATTGAAGGGATTTTACAGGCCCCTAATGGACGACAGACATTGACAGTCTCCGAGCCTAAAAACAAATGCTGATTGTAGTGCCAACATTTCGAGGGAAACGCACTGTCCATGATTGGATTTGATCAGGTGCAGGGCAGCACTAACAAACTGCATGTAGTCCAATAAAAAGACACAACATTATTAGGGCGTTAAATAAAGGGCAGTTGCTCCACGCATGACACAAGAGTACCCTCTACTGGAGCAAAAAGCTTACAGCACCTGGTATTCCCAGGCGGTCTCCCATCCAAGTACTAACCAGGCCCGACCCTGCTTAGCTTCCGAGATCGGACGAGATCGGGCGTATTCAGGCTGGTATGGCCGTAAGCGAAGGGAACTCTCTTGGTACACTATATAAAGTCAATGTGCCGCTCATTCATCGGGAGACAGAGAAATGTCCACGTTGTGGCACACTGACAAAGCGCAAACCTTGCTTACATTTCCAGCCCATATATTTCACTCTTCTGGGGGGGGAAGAGGGCATATCCTATATTCACACTTATGACAACTTCATGGACTAGGGCCCTATATAATAATACGGCGCGCCCACACGGAATCACGGAATCCAGACTTTAAACCGAAATTCAACAATATTAAAAAATGTTTTGAACTAAGGAGGAAATCAACTAAATCCTTTCAACTTGTTAGAAAATGCATTCATTTGCCCACGTGAATCATTAGACATCAACAAAATGCATCAGTGATTCGTATTTCCACCCAACTTTCAGAAACGGCACAGGACTGCCCAGTTTCTGTGCGCATGCGTGCGGAGCGCTACACTTTGTGTAGCCGTTAGCGATGAGGCTAATGATTACCTTCTTCTGGTAGAGAAGGAAAGGCTTCCCACAAAAACTTTCTCAATGAAATGTTAACTGCAAAGTAGCCTATGCCAGCTTGGCAGAATTATATCATCATTATTTGCATCAATCCAGAGGCCATTTGTTTTGCAAACTCCGCAATCACATGAGCGCTACAGCAACACCGCTTAACCAAACAAATGTCTCTCCCTGGCGCACACTTGCGTGTAAAGGGTAACTACACCCCAAAATCGATATGTCTTCAATTTTTCCCAGACCTCAAAAGTGGTCTCCTGCTAGGGTTTTAAACGTTGTCGTGGACATAGAACATCCAATCGTGTTATATTTCGATTAAAAACGTGTACTTTTGAGAGCGAAAACCTGGAGAAGCAGGTATAAACGGTCAACCGGGAAATGTAAACGGAGAAGAGGGGGAAATTGTTTTTTTGGGGGGGGGTTCAGGCAAAACATTGAAGGGATTTTACAGGCCCCTAATGGACGACAGACATTGACAGTCTCCGAGCCTAAAAACAAATGCTGATTGTAGTGCCAACATTTCGAGGGAAACGCACTGTCCATGATTGGATTTGATCAGGTGCAGGGCAGCACTAACAAACTGCATGTAGTCCAATAAAAAGACACAACATTATTAGGGCGTTAAATAAAGGGCAGTTGCTCCACGCATGACACAAGAGTACCCTCTACTGGAGCAAAAAGCTTACAGCACCTGGTATTCCCAGGCGGTCTCCCATCCAAGTACTAACCAGGCCCGACCCTGCTTAGCTTCCGAGATCGGACGAGATCGGGCGTATTCAGGCTGGTATGGCCGTAAGCGAAGGGAACTCTCTTGGTACACTATATAAAGTCAATGTGCCGCTCATTCATCGGGAGACAGAGAAATGTCCACGTTGTGGCACACTGACAAAGCGCAAACCTTGCTTACATTTCCAGCCCATATATTTCACTCTTCTGGGGGGGGAAGAGGGCATATCCTATATTCACACTTATGACAACTTCATGGACTAGGGCCCTATATAATAATACGGCGCGCCCACACGGAATCACGGAATCCAGACTTTAAACCGAAATTCAACAATATTAAAAAATGTTTTGAACTAAGGAGGAAATCAACTAAATCCTTTCAACTTGTTAGAAAATGCATTCATTTGCCCACGTGAATCATTAGACATCAACAAAATGCATCAGTGATTCGTATTTCCACCCAACTTTCAGAAACGGCACAGGACTGCCCAGTTTCTGTGCGCATGCGTGCGGAGCGCTACACTTTGTGTAGCCGTTAGCGATGAGGCTAATGATTACCTTCTTCTGGTAGAGAAGGAAAGGCTTCCCACAAAAACTTTCTCAATGAAATGTTAACTGCAAAGTAGCCTATGCCAGCTTGGCAGAATTATATCATCATTATTTGCATCAATCCAGAGGCCATTTGTTTTGCAAACTCCGCAATCACATGAGCGCTACAGCAACACCGCTTAACCAAACAAATGTCTCTCCCTGGCGCACACTTGCGTGTAAAGGGTAACTACACCCCAAAATCGATATGTCTTCAATTTTTCCCAGACCTCAAAAGTGGTCTCCTGCTAGGGTTTTAAACGTTGTCGTGGACATAGAACATCCAATCGTGTTATATTTCGATTAAAAACGTGTACTTTTGAGAGCGAAAACCTGGAGAAGCAGGTATAAACGGTCAACCGGGAAATGTAAACGGAGAAGAGGGGGAAATTGTTTTTTTGGGGGGGGGTTCAGGCAAAACATTGAAGGGATTTTACAGGCCCCTAATGGACGACAGACATTGACAGTCTCCGAGCCTAAAAACAAATGCTGATTGTAGTGCCAACATTTCGAGGGAAACGCACTGTCCATGATTGGATTTGATCAGGTGCAGGGCAGCACTAACAAACTGCATGTAGTCCAATAAAAAGACACAACATTATTAGGGCGTTAAATAAAGGGCAGTTGCTCCACGCATGACACAAGAGTACCCTCTACTGGAGCAAAAAGCTTACAGCACCTGGTATTCCCAGGCGGTCTCCCATCCAAGTACTAACCAGGCCCGACCCTGCTTAGCTTCCGAGATCGGACGAGATCGGGCGTATTCAGGCTGGTATGGCCGTAAGCGAAGGGAACTCTCTTGGTACACTATATAAAGTCAATGTGCCGCTCATTCATCGGGAGACAGAGAAATGTCCACGTTGTGGCACACTGACAAAGCGCAAACCTTGCTTACATTTCCAGCCCATATATTTCACTCTTCTGGGGGGGGAAGAGGGCATATCCTATATTCACACTTATGACAACTTCATGGACTAGGGCCCTATATAATAATACGGCGCGCCCACACGGAATCACGGAATCCAGACTTTAAACCGAAATTCAACAATATTAAAAAATGTTTTGAACTAAGGAGGAAATCAACTAAATCCTTTCAACTTGTTAGAAAATGCATTCATTTGCCCACGTGAATCATTAGACATCAACAAAATGCATCAGTGATTCGTATTTCCACCCAACTTTCAGAAACGGCACAGGACTGCCCAGTTTCTGTGCGCATGCGTGCGGAGCGCTACACTTTGTGTAGCCGTTAGCGATGAGGCTAATGATTACCTTCTTCTGGTAGAGAAGGAAAGGCTTCCCACAAAAACTTTCTCAATGAAATGTTAACTGCAAAGTAGCCTATGCCAGCTTGGCAGAATTATATCATCATTATTTGCATCAATCCAGAGGCCATTTGTTTTGCAAACTCCGCAATCACATGAGCGCTACAGCAACACCGCTTAACCAAACAAATGTCTCTCCCTGGCGCACACTTGCGTGTAAAGGGTAACTACACCCCAAAATCGATATGTCTTCAATTTTTCCCAGACCTCAAAAGTGGTCTCCTGCTAGGGTTTTAAACGTTGTCGTGGACATAGAACATCCAATCGTGTTATATTTCGATTAAAAACGTGTACTTTTGAGAGCGAAAACCTGGAGAAGCAGGTATAAACGGTCAACCGGGAAATGTAAACGGAGAAGAGGGGGAAATTGTTTTTTTGGGGGGGGGTTCAGGCAAAACATTGAAGGGATTTTACAGGCCCCTAATGGACGACAGACATTGACAGTCTCCGAGCCTAAAAACAAATGCTGATTGTAGTGCCAACATTTCGAGGGAAACGCACTGTCCATGATTGGATTTGATCAGGTGCAGGGCAGCACTAACAAACTGCATGTAGTCCAATAAAAAGACACAACATTATTAGGGCGTTAAATAAAGGGCAGTTGCTCCACGCATGACACAAGAGTACCCTCTACTGGAGCAAAAAGCTTACAGCACCTGGTATTCCCAGGCGGTCTCCCATCCAAGTACTAACCAGGCCCGACCCTGCTTAGCTTCCGAGATCGGACGAGATCGGGCGTATTCAGGCTGGTATGGCCGTAAGCGAAGGGAACTCTCTTGGTACACTATATAAAGTCAATGTGCCGCTCATTCATCGGGAGACAGAGAAATGTCCACGTTGTGGCACACTGACAAAGCGCAAACCTTGCTTACATTTCCAGCCCATATATTTCACTCTTCTGGGGGGGGAAGAGGGCATATCCTATATTCACACTTATGACAACTTCATGGACTAGGGCCCTATATAATAATACGGCGCGCCCACACGGAATCACGGAATCCAGACTTTAAACCGAAATTCAACAATATTAAAAAATGTTTTGAACTAAGGAGGAAATCAACTAAATCCTTTCAACTTGTTAGAAAATGCATTCATTTGCCCACGTGAATCATTAGACATCAACAAAATGCATCAGTGATTCGTATTTCCACCCAACTTTCAGAAACGGCACAGGACTGCCCAGTTTCTGTGCGCATGCGTGCGGAGCGCTACACTTTGTGTAGCCGTTAGCGATGAGGCTAATGATTACCTTCTTCTGGTAGAGAAGGAAAGGCTTCCCACAAAAACTTTCTCAATGAAATGTTAACTGCAAAGTAGCCTATGCCAGCTTGGCAGAATTATATCATCATTATTTGCATCAATCCAGAGGCCATTTGTTTTGCAAACTCCGCAATCACATGAGCGCTACAGCAACACCGCTTAACCAAACAAATGTCTCTCCCTGGCGCACACTTGCGTGTAAAGGGTAACTACACCCCAAAATCGATATGTCTTCAATTTTTCCCAGACCTCAAAAGTGGTCTCCTGCTAGGGTTTTAAACGTTGTCGTGGACATAGAACATCCAATCGTGTTATATTTCGATTAAAAACGTGTACTTTTGAGAGCGAAAACCTGGAGAAGCAGGTATAAACGGTCAACCGGGAAATGTAAACGGAGAAGAGGGGGAAATTGTTTTTTGGGGGGGGGGTTCAGGCAAAACATTGAAGGGATTTTACAGGCCCCTAATGGACGACAGACATTGACAGTCTCCGAGCCTAAAAACAAATGCTGATTGTAGTGCCAACATTTCGAGGGAAACGCACTGTCCATGATTGGATTTGATCAGGTGCAGGGCAGCACTAACAAACTGCATGTAGTCCAATAAAAAGACACAACATTATTAGGGCGTTAAATAAAGGGCAGTTGCTCCACGCATGACACAAGAGTACCCTCTACTGGAGCAAAAAGCTTACAGCACCTGGTATTCCCAGGCGGTCTCCCATCCAAGTACTAACCAGGCCCGACCCTGCTTAGCTTCCGAGATCGGACGAGATCGGGCGTATTTTTTTTTTTTTTTTTTCTTTTATTATGAAAAAACACATAATATTTACAACATTCAGTCAATAATAATTAAGGATGAACAATTCACCCTTTTACAAAATCAAAAAAGAAAAGAAAAGAAAACCTATTAAAACCCCAATCATCCTCCAAAACCAATTAATAATTAAAACGAAGTTTTCCATTGGACTCAATTTCAATAAAAGTGCTCCCCCACACAAACAATTTTTCAAAATTACATCCACCATATTTATATATTACTTCTATATCTTTCTCTAAAATACTTCTAAATAAAACCTCCACACTCACAATTTTTCCTTCATAATGTCCCAAATTCCTTCTTAGTCTTACAGCGTATCTGGCATGGCTAAGAACAAAATTCATCAAATTAAAATTTAAAACTTTGCTTTTCCCAGTTAAACCAAAAAGAAACAACCTCTTCCACTCAACCCCAGCAACAATCTCTTCTCCCCAATGTTGTACTAAAATCCCCTTTAAAAACTTATGAAACTCTTCTAATCTACTACATTCAACAAAAAAATGCATAAAATTTTCCACCCCCGTACCACAAATATCACATTCTCTTTTAACATCTCTATTTATTTGATGTAAAACCACGTTCGTAAATATCCTATTATGTTTCAATTTAAAATCATTGTCTTCACATTCTATAGAATTATATTTTACATTTACATTCTTCCATATTGATTTCACATCTATATTTGCAAACACCCTAGACCACACTTTTTCCGAAGCAGGAGTTTTTATCTCTCTTAAAATACATTTTTCATAAACCTTTTTAACTTTCAAACCTGACAAATCATACTTCTTCCCATTACTTTCATAATATAAAACCGGTAAACCCTTAGCTCTTGTAGCCACCTCTTTATTTATTAACACACCCCACTCCCCAGGAAGACATCCTAATATTCTCTTATACATGTTCTCCACAGTAGTTCTACTTATTTCATCATTTTCTTCATCCACATTATCAAATATTGCCTCACATGGAAGGAACCCCGGAATGACCTCATATAAAATGTCCCCAATCTGTCTCATCCCAGCCCTCATAAAATATTTACAAAACAACATCTTATTATTATACTGTATCTTGGGATTTAAAAAAATTGGCTGATTTAAAATATTGTCTAAAATGGTACACTCATAATAAATATTTGGTAAAAACTCCCCCCAAGCCTCAAACACTTCTCTATAAAACAAAGGTATATTACCCAACATTTCCTTTTTCATACACATCAATAAACCATTGTCCCCCATCCTCCCAGCCTCCTGCAAATACTCCTTAAAAAATCTTTTCCATCCATAATCTAATTCACCATATAAATATTTACGTACCATTTTGACTCTAATTGCTTTTTTCCTCACATTTAAATCCACCAACTTCAAACCCCCCTCCTCATAACCTGCAATCAAAGTTTTAAAAGAAATTTTCGCACCTTTCCCATCCCATAAAAAATCAACTAAAATCTTATTTATTTCCGATAAAACCCATTCTGGTACGTCTAAAACATTCATGACATGAATAAAAATTGACATCAGCAAGGAATTTACAACAATTACTTTCCCTTTTAATTTCAAAGACCTTCCCCTCCACATATTTACCACCTTTCTAACTTTATTTATTACACCACTCCATGTCAGATCCCTAGCTTCCTGTTCCTTCACCCCTAGAAACACACCTAACACCTTAAAATAATCATTTACCCTTTTAAAAGGAAAAATCCCCTCATTAATCTTCCCAACATACATTATTACTGACTTCTCCATATTCACTTTTGCTCCTGAGGCTTGCTCATATACTTTAAAACACTCCATCACCCTTTTAACACTTCCCTCATCTCTAACTGTTATTGTGGTATCGTCTGCATATTGATGAATTAAACTAAAACCTCCTTGCGGAGTCTCTACACAATTTATAAAATTATCTTTTTTTAGGTATGCCGCTAAGGGTTCTACCGATAAAACATACAATAATGCTGATAAAGGGCACCCCTGTCTCACCGATCTCTCAAGAATAAAATAATCTGTTAAAACCCCATTACATTTTACTCTACTTTTTGCCTTTCTATATAATAATTTTATCCATCCTATTATTCTGTTTCCAAACCCATATTTTTCCAGTACCCTAAACATAAAATCATGTTCCACTCTGTCAAAAGCTTTATTAAAATCTATACTTAAAACAATTCCCCCTCTCTTATCGCTATTCATTTTATTTATCACATTTTTAAGTGTAATAATAGTATCAGCTATGTCTCTTCCAGGCACACTATAATTTTGTGTAGGTGCTATAATATCATTTAAAACCATCTTCATCCTATTTGCCAATATCTTAGCTAAAATCTTATAATCTGAGTTTAATAAACTAATTGGCCTATAATTCTCCAATTTTAATTTGCTCCCCTTATTTTTATATAAAATCGTTATCAGCCCTGTCACCATGGAGTCTGAAACAGTATTATTATCTTCCATATATTGATACACTTCCATTAAAATCGGTGCTAAAAAACTTTCATACATTTTATAAAACTCTGCAATTAGTCCATCTACTCCAGGACTTTTATTTATTTTTAAACCCTTAATTGCATCTTTCACTTCATCCACTGTTATCTTCCTATCACATCTTTGCTTATCCTCAACACCAATTTGCACATCCACACTACCTAAAATCTCCTTTACACACCCCTCATCCACCTCCCCTTTCTTAAATAAATCCTTATAAAAATTCTGTACAGTTTCTAATATCTCAACATAATCATTTACCACTTCACCCTTTACATTTTCTATCTCACTAATATATGATTTCGTCTGTTTAGTTTTCTCTAAACCAAGAAAAAAAGACGTACATTTCTCCCCTTCTAGCACATACTTTGCCCTACTTCTAATAGATGCCCCCTTACACTTATCTATTTCACATTTGCTCAATTGTGCCTTTAAATCTAAAAACCTTTCAATATTATAAATAGGATCAATATCACATTTCCTCATTTCTTCATTCAATTGTTCTCTTAAAAATGTTCTTCTCTTGTCATCCTACTCCTCTTCTTCCTTGCATATCTAATACTAAAACCTTTTATTTTTTTCTTTACATTTTCCCACCACTGACACTTATCATTCCCTTTTTGCTTATCCTTCATTTCATGTTCTATCAAAGATTTAAGCTGTATTCCATATTCTTCATCACCTAGATACCCTGCATTCATGCACCATATTCCTCCCCCTTTCCCTTCCTTATCTAACCCCACCGAAAATGTTAACCCAGCATGATCACTAAAAGTTGTAAAAATATAATTAATATCCTTCATAAAATTCCTTAACCCTTCATTTACTAAAACCAGATCTATCCGTGTCTGTTTCAACTCCCCTAAAACCACCTGCCTTCTAGAAAAACCTCTCTTATTCGGGTTCTCGTCTCTCCATATATCAATCAGACTGTTTTCACACATAATCTTCCTTAAAACCCCCCTCGATACGTCACTTCTAAAAATAGCTCCCCTTGACATATCTAATCTATTCATTTTAACATTAAAATCCCCAACTAAAATACAATTACCCTTGCACCATTTCCCTAATTCTAAAAATAAATTCCTTCGCTCTATCTCATTATTCGGTGCATAAATATTTATAATCCTAAAAACCCTATTCATATATTCAAAATCCAAAATTAAAATCCTCCCATTATTATCATTATATATCTTCTTCACATTTTCTACTACATCCTTCCTTAATAAAATTGCAACCCCACTTGAATTCCCTCTGCCATTGTTTACATAAATAAAATCCCTCCATATTTTTTTTACTTCTAAAACACAAACATCATCCCAGTGTGTTTCTTGAATACATAAAATATCTGAATTCTTCATTTGGACTATTCTATTAAATTTTCTCATTGTTCTCAAACCATTTGCATTTATTGACATTATATTGACCATTCTAATAAATAATAAAATAATAAAATATAATTTCATTATCCTCTACCTGTTATCCAGTTTCTTTCTTCTTCCACCCTTTCTCTCCCCCTCTTCCCCCCGCTTTCCTTTTCCTGTATCCTTCCCTCGTTCTTTCCATCTTTTGCCCATCATCCGTGTCCGATATCTCCTCCAAGTCCATGCTATCTAGCCAACTCCCACTCTTGGCATCCACCTCCGTTGTGCTCCCCGTATTCGTCTCCACTTCTGGTATATTCGTTGTGCTCCCCGTGCTCATCGCCGTCTCTGGTATTGTCATCAACTCCATCACCCCCTCCATTTCTTCACCCCCCAAGCTACTTGTTAGTGCTGTGCTTTCCCCCAACACCTGTGATCCCCCCGTGCTTCCCCCCAGTCCACTCCCCCCCTCCTCCTGAAAACTCCCTCTTCTTATTTCTGAGTCCATACTGCTCCCAATTTCATTTATCTTCTGGTCCTTCTTCCTTCTTCCTTCCTCCGTCTCTCCACCTTCCACCACGTCCTCTGCTCCATCTTCTTCTCCTTCTTGCGACAATACCACTGCTTCATCGAATATTGTTTGACTCCCCTCTTCAGCCCCAACCTCTCCACATTTGCACTCCGCCAATCTCTTCTGCATCCACCACATAAATTCCTTTCCTTCTCTCCATCACATTCTCTCGCATAGTGTCCTTGATTGCCACACTTAAAACACTGAAATTCCGGGCAGTCTTTAACTATGTGCCCGGGTTGAATACACATACGACACACTCTGACCTGTTTGTCATGAATGACCCTGAAATATTCTGCTCCCTCCAACGTCTCAATTCTAGTAGAATAAGGTAATGATGTCACTTTTTCTGTGAACTTGACCTTGCAGAAACGTGTCCCGTCAACCACCCTCCGTTCCTGGCCAAACTCTCCTCCTTATCTCCGAGATGGCCGTCACTCCCCAGCTACTCAGCTTGCTCAGTATCACACCATCTTCTACGTATACTGGGAGATTCATAAAAGACACCACCAATTCCTTCACATTAATATCTCTCGCCAGAATCTTTGTGTCCTTTATTCGCAATCCATCCATTAACCGTTCTTTTCCTCTTTCATTTCTCATCGTAATTTCATACTTCTTTTCTCCTTTCATTCGGCATCCCACCACCTCTCCACACACCTCCTTAATTGCTCTTAGTAGTTCCATTGTCGTCACTTTGTCTTCTCCTTCCAACTTAATTGCCACCGTGTATTCTTTTCCATATTTCATTCCTTCGTTATCTTCATTTTTCTTCCGTTGCGCCTTTTCGTTGTCTTTGTCCATTCCGTTTGTCTTTTCCATGTTGTCCGTCATAGTAAAAAATAAATCCAAAAAACCTCTCCCCCAAGCAGAAAACCTGCAAGGGGGAAGACTAACCAAACTTTAAACTATTCAACTAAAGAAAATTATAAATTATATTGCAAAAACCAATTAATTTAACAAAAATAGCTCTCGAGCAAACACTCTCCAGCAAACACTCACTCACAGCTCAGACACTCGCACCTGTCGTCACTTCTCCAATCAGGAAATGCGTATTCAGGCTGGTATGGCCGTAAGCGAAGGGAACTCTCTTGGTACACTATATAAAGTCAATGTGCCGCTCATTCATCGGGAGACAGAGAAATGTCCACGTTGTGGCACACTGACAAAGCGCAAACCTTGCTTATATTTCCAGCCCATATATTTCACTCTTCTGGGGGGGGAAGAGGGCATATCCTATATTCACACTTATGACAACTTCATGGACTAGGGCCCTATATAATAATACGGCGCGCCCACACGGAATCACGGAATCCAGACTTTAAACCGAAATTCAACAATATTAAAAAATGTTTTGAACTAAGGAGGAAATCAACTAAATCCTTTCAACTTGTTAGAAAATGCATTCATTTGCCCACGTGAATCATTAGACATCAACAAAATGCATCAGTGATTCGTATTTCCACCCAACTTTCAGAAACGGCACAGGACTGCCCAGTTTCTGTGCGCATGCGTGCGGAGCGCTACACTTTGTGTAGCCGTTAGCGATGAGGCTAATGATTACCTTCTTCTGGTAGAGAAGGAAAGGCTTCCCACAAAAACTTTCTCAATGAAATGTTAACTGCAAAGTAGCCTATGCCAGCTTGGCAGAATTATATCATCATTATTTGCATCAATCCAGAGGCCATTTGTTTTGCAAACTCCGCAATCACATGAGCGCTACAGCAACACCGCTTAACCAAACAAATGTCTCTCCCTGGCGCACACTTGCGTGTAAAGGGTAACTACACCCCAAAATCGATATGTCTTCAATTTTTCCCAGACCTCAAAAGTGGTCTCCTGCTAGGGTTTTAAACGTTGTCGTGGACATAGAACATCCAATCGTGTTATATTTCGATTAAAAACGTGTACTTTTGAGAGCGAAAACCTGGAGAAGCAGGTATAAACGGTCAACCGGGAAATGTAAACGGAGAAGAGGGGGAAATTGTTTTTTTGGGGGGGGGTTCAGGCAAAACATTGAAGGGATTTTACAGGCCCCTAATGGACGACAGACATTGACAGTCTCCGAGCCTAAAAACAAATGCTGATTGTAGTGCCAACATTTCGAGGGAAACGCACTGTCCATGATTGGATTTGATCAGGTGCAGGGCAGCACTAACAAACTGCATGTAGTCCAATAAAAAGACACAACATTATTAGGGCGTTAAATAAAGGGCAGTTGCTCCACGCATGACACAAGAGTACCCTCTACTGGAGCAAAAAGCTTACAGCACCTGGTATTCCCAGGCGGTCTCCCATCCAAGTACTAACCAGGCCCGACCCTGCTTAGCTTCCGAGATCGGACGAGATCGGGCGTATTCAGGCTGGTATGGCCGTAAGCGAAGGGAACTCTCTTGGTACACTATATAAAGTCAATGTGCCGCTCATTCATCGGGAGACAGAGAAATGTCCACGTTGTGGCACACTGACAAAGCGCAAACCTTGCTTACATTTCCAGCCCATATATTTCACTCTTCTGGGGGGAGAAGAGGGCATATCCTATATTCACACTTATGACAACTTCATGGACTAGGGCCCTATATAATAATACGGCGCGCCCACACGGAATCACGGAATCCAGACTTTAAACCGAAATTCAACAATATTAAAAAATGTTTTGAACTAAGGAGGAAATCAACTAAATCCTTTCAACTTGTTAGAAAATTTCCAAAAGTCTTGAAGGAGTTCCCACATATGCTGAGCACTTGTTGGCTGCTTATCCTTCACTCTGTGGTCTGACTCATCCCAAACTTTCCCAATTGGGTTGAGGTCGGAGGATTGTGCAAGCCAGGTCGTCTGATGCCGCACTCCATCAATCTCCTTATTGGTCAAATAGCCCTTACACAGCCTTGAGGTGTGTTGGGGCATTGTGTTGTTGTAAATCAAATGATAGTGTCACTAAGCGCAAACCAGATATAATGACTTATCGCTGCAGAATGCTGTGGTAGCCATCTATGGTCATTACAATTGATGAGATACGTCAATTAATTTGTCGAATATACATTTTAATACATTTGAATATAATTTATATTCTAGGAAATGTACAAAAGTAATTTCCAAAAGTCTTGAAGGAGTTCCCACATATGCTGAGCACTTGTTGGCTGCTTATCCTTCACTCTGTGGTCTGACTCATCCCAAACTTTCCCAATTGGGTTGAGGTCGGAGAATTGTGCAAGCCAGGTCGTCTGATGCCGCACTCCATCAATCTCCTTATTGGTCAATAGCCCTTACACAGCCTTGAGGTGTGTTGGGGCATTGTGTTGTTGTAAATCAAATGATAGTGTCACTAAGCGCAAACCAGATATAATGACTTATCGCTGCAGAATGCTGTGGTAGCCATCTATGGTCAATACAATTGATGAGATACGTCAATTAATTTGTCGAATATACATTTGAATACATTTGAATATAATTTAATATTCTAGGAAATGTACAAAAGTACGCTGTACGCGTCATTCGCAACATTCTACTTTTATATACTATAAAATTGTATTTGTGTTCGTTGAGGTAGCGTGGCCGAGTGGTCTAAGGCGCTGGATTTAGGCTCCAGTCATTTCGATGGCGTGGGTTCGAATCCCACCGCTGCCAGCAACGGTCTTTTTCATTTTGAAAAATCTATGCAAAACGGACATTACAGACTACTTGACCTTGACGTAATTTCAACTGCAACCTTTTATGGTGTTGCTGTATGATTTGTGGATTATGCAATTGCCTCCCTCATGTTGTGCATGTATCATAGTACATACAGTCTGGCATTTGAAAAGGGTTAACGCTTCTTGTCTTTATTGTCATGAGTCTTTTTCTGGAGGCAGAACTGAGCGATGTCACCTGATATAGGCAGTGGTGTAAAGTACTAAAGTATATGTACTTTAAATACTTTAAATACTACTTAAGTCGTTTTTTGGGGTATCTGTACCTACTTTACTATTATATTTTTGCGAACTTTACTTTTACTTCACTACATTCCTAAAGAAAGAATGTACTTTTTACTCCATACATTTTCCCTGACACCCAAAAGCACTCGTTACATTTTTACATAAATGGACCAAATCACACACATCAAGAGAACTTCCCTCTTCATCTCTACTGCCTCTGATCTGACTCGCTAAACACAAATGCTTTGTTTGTAATTATGTCAGAGGTTGGAGTGTGCCCCTTGTTGTCTGTCAATAATGTTTTACTTTAGTGCGGAGCCCCCTAGTCCCACTGTACATGCCTCAGATACCTCCTTTGTCCCAACTCCCACACATGCAGTGACCACACACAGTATAACCAGCGTGTCCAGAGATGCAACCTTTCTTATCATCACTCAGTGCCTGGGCTAACCTCCACTGTACCCGCACCTCACCATACGCCTCTCTGCACATTATTCCCTGAATCTATTCTACCACACCCAGAAATCTGCTCCTTTTATTCTCTGTCCCCAAAGCCCTAGACTACCAGTTTTGCTAGCCTTTAGCCGTACCCTCATCCTACTCCTCCTCTGTTCCTCGGGTGATGTGGAGGCTAACCCAGGCCCTGCGTGTCCCCAGGCACTGTCATTTGTTGACTTCTGTAATCGAAAAAGCCTTGGTTTCATGCATGTTAACATCAGAAGCCTCCTCCCTAAGTTTTTTTACTCACTGCTTTAGCACACTCCGCCAACCCTGATGTCCTTGCCGTGTCTGAATCCTGCTGAGGAAGGCCACCAAAATTTCTGAGATTTCCATACCCAACTACAACGTTTTCCGTCAAGATAGAACTGCCAAAGGGGGAGGAGTTGTAATCTACTGCAGAGATAGCTTGCAAAGTTCTGTCATACTCTCCAGGTCTTTGCCCAAACAGTTCGAGCTTCTAATTTAAAACATTAATCTCTCCAGAAATAAGTCTCTCACTGTTGCCGCCTGTTATAGACCCCCCTCAGCTCCCAGCTGTGCCCTGGACACTATATGTGAATTGATTGCCCCCCATCTGTCTTCAGAGTTTGTTCTGTTAGGTGACCTAAACTGGGATATGCTTAACACCCCAGTAGCCCTACAATCTAAGATAGATGCCCTCAATCTCACACAAATTATCAAGGTAACCACCAGGAACAACCCTAAATCCGTAAACATGGGCACCCTCATAGATATTATCCTGACCAACTTCCCCTCCAAATAAACCTCTGCTGTTTTCAATCAGGATCTGAGCGATCACTGCCTCATTGCCTGCATCCGCTATGGTCCGTTGTCAAACGACCACCCCTCAAACACTTCTGCGAGCATGCCTTTTTAATAGACCTGGCCCGGTTATCCTGGAAGGATATTGACCTCATCCCGTCAGTCTGGTAGTTCTTTAAAATAATTTCCTCACCATCTTAAATAAGCATGCCCCATTCAAAAAATGTAGAATGAAGAACAGATATAGCCCTTGGTTCACTCCAGACCTTACTGCCCTTGATCAGCAAAAAAACATCCTGTGGCGGACTGCAATAGCATCGAATAGTCCCGCGATATGCAACTGTTCAGGGAAGTCAGGAACCAATACACACAGTCAGTCAGGAAAGCAAAGGCCAGCTTTTTCAAACAGAAATTTGCATCCTGTAGCTCTAACTACAAAACATTTTGGGACACTGTAAAGTCCATGGAGAATAAGAGCACCTCCTCCCAGCTGCCCACTGCACTACAGCTACGTAACACGGTCACCACTGATAAATCCATGATAATCTAAAATTTCAATAAGCATTTCTCTACGGCTGGCCATGCTTTCCTCCTGGCTACCCCAACCCCGGCCAACAGCTCCGCACCCCTTGCAGCTACTTGCCCAATCCTCCCCAGCTTCTCCTTCACCCCAATCAAGATAGCAAATGTTCTGAAAGAGCTGCAAAACCTGGACCCGTGCAAATCAGCTGGGCTAGACCATCTGGACCCTCTCTTTCTAAAATTATCCACTGCCATTGTTGCAACCCCTTATACCAGTCTGTTCAAACTCTCTGTCGTATCGTCCCGAGATCCCCAAAGATTGGAAAGCTGCAGCGGTCATCCCCCTCTTCAAAGGGGGTGACACTCTAGACCTAAACTGTTATAGACTTATATCCATCCCGCTCTGCCTTTCTAAAGTCTTCGAAAGCCAAGTTAATAAACAGATCACTGACCATTTCGAATCCCAACGTACTTTTCCACTGTGCAATCCGGTTTCCGAGCTGGTCATGGGTGCACCTCAGTCAAGCTCAAGGTACTAAACGATATCATAACCGCCATCGATAAAAGACAGTACTGTGCAGCTGTCTCCACCGACCTGGCCATAGCTTTCGACTCTGTCAATCACCGTATTCTTATCGGCAGACTCAATAGCCTTGGTTTCTCAAATGACTGTCTCGCCTGGTTCATCAACTACTTCTCAGACAGAGTTCAGTGTGTCAAATCGGAGGGCCTGTTGTCCTGTTGGACCTCTGGCAGTCTCTATGGGGGTACCACAGGGTTCAATTCCCGGGCCATCTCTTTTCTCTGTATATATCAACGATGTCGCTCTTGTTGCGGGTGATTCCCTGATCCATCTCTACGCAGAAGACACCATTCTGTATACATCTGGCCTTTCTTTGGACACTGTGTTAACTAACCTCCAAACGAGCTTCAATGCCATACAACACTCCTTCCGTGGCCTCCAACTTCTCTTAAACGGCAGTAAAACCAAATTCATGCTTTCAACCGTTTGCTGCCCACACCCACCCGCCAGCCCGACTAGCATCACTACTCTGGACGGTTCTGACCTAGAATACGTGGACAACTACAAATACCTAGGTGTCTGGCTAGACTGTAAACTCTCCTTCCAGTCTCATATCAAACATCTCCAATCCAAAACCAAATCTAGAATTGGCTTTCTATTTCGCAACTAAGCCTCCTTCACTCACGCCACCAAACTTACCCTAGTAAAACTGACCATCCTACCGATCCTCGACTTCGGCGATGTCATCTACAAAATAGCTTCCAATACTCTAATTAGCAAATTGGATGTAGTCTATCACAGTGCCATCCGTTTTGTTACCAAAGCGCCTTATACCACCAACCACTGCGACCTGTATGCTCTAGTCAGCTGGCCCTCGCTACATATTCGTCGCCAGACCCACTGGCTCCAGGTCATCTATAAGTCTATGGTAGGTAAAGCTCTGCCTTATCTCAGCTCACTGATCACGATAACAACACCCACCCGTAGCACGTGCTCCAGCAGGTATATCTCGCTGGTCATCCCCAAAGCCAACACCTCCTTTGGCCGCCTTTCCTTCCAGTTCTCTGCTGCCAGTGACTGCAACGAATTGCAAAAATCGCTGAAGCTGGAGACTTACATTTCCCTCACTAACTTTAAAACTTCAGCTATCTGAGCAGCTAACCGATCGCTGCAGCTGTACACAGTCCATCTGTAAATAGCCCACCCAATCCATTTGCACACACTGTATATAGACTTTCTTTTCTTCTATTATGTTATTGACTGTACGCTTGTTTATTCCATGTGTAACTCGGCATTGATGTTTCTGTTGCAGTGCTTTGATTTATCTTGGCCAGGTCGCAGTTGTAAATGAGAACTTGTTCTCAACTAGCTTACCTGGTTAATTAAAGAAGAAAAAGAATAAAAAAATAAAGATTTCTTTTTTTAAAGAAAATGGTGCCATCTGCTTTAATTAATGTAAGGAATTAGAAATGGATTGTACTTTTACTTTTGATACTTAAGTATATTTAAAACAAAACCCTTTAAGACTTTTACTCAAGTTGTATTTTACTAGGTATCTTTACTTTTACTCAAGTATGACAATTGAGTAATTTTTCCACCACTTGTAAAAATTCATTAAACAAATATATATTTTTGGTCTTAATTTAAGGTTAGGTTTATGCATTAGGGTTAGCAGTGTGGTCACGGTACGGGTTAAGGTTAGGGTTAGGTTAAAAATTAGATTCTATGACTTTCTGTCCCATTGTCACAAAACGACAAACAGTTGTGTTTAGTAAGGCTTTATTCCGTTCATGTCATTCAGCAAAACATATTATTTAATAACTGTTTCATATTGCAATATTTGAATTGAAGAAAAATGGAAGAGCACTGGGAGCAATTAAATATTTCTCAGATACACACCATAAACATAAAACTATTCTTAATACAAAATAGTAATTGGCATTCAACATAGAAAGGCTTTCTCTTTTTCCCAAAAGCTTATAAAATGACTATGACTGGTTGATTTAATCCTACAGACTAAATGTGAATCACAACAAATCCCTCACCAGAGAAGATGAGGGGGGTGGCATGCATTATTATGAATGACAATCAACATATTTATATATATATATACAGCACCAGTCAAAAGTTTGGACACACCTACTCATTCAAGTGTTGTTCTTTATTTTTCATTATTTTTAATATGTTCTACATTGTATAATAATAGTGAAGACATCAGAACTATGAAATAACACATGGAATCATGTAGTTACCATAAAAGTGCTAAACAAATCAAAATACATTTTATATTTGAGATTCTTCAAAGTAGCCACCATTTGCCTTGATGACAGCTTTGCACAGTCCTGGCGTTCTCTCAATCAGCTTCACCTGGAATGCTTTTCCAACATCTGAGCACTTGTTGGCTGCTTTTCCTACACTCTGCGGTCCGACTCATCCCAAACCAAACCATCTCAAATTGGTTGAGGTCGGGGGATTGTAGAGGCCAGGTCATCTGATGCCACACTCCATCACTTTCCTTCTTGGTTAAATAGCCCTTACACAGCCTGGAAGTGTGTTAGGTCATTGTCCTGTTGAAAAACAAATGATAGTCCCACTACGCACAAGCCAGATGGGATGGCGTATCGCTGCAGAGTGCTGTGGTAGCCATGCTGGTTAAGTGTGCATTAAATTCTAAATTAATCACAGACATTGTCACCAGCAAAGCACCCCCACACCCTCACACCTCCTCCTCCATGCTTCATGGTGGGAACCACACATGCGGAGATCATCCATTCACCTACTCTGCGTTTCACAAAGACACAGCAGTCTTCTCAATTTGGTTGATCTCCATATGTGATATTTCATAGTTTTGATGTCTTCGCTATTATTGTACAATGTAAAAAATAGTAAAAATAAAGAAAAACCCTTGAATGAGTAGGTGTGTCTAAACGTTTGACTGGGACTGTATATATATATATATACAGTATATAAACATCAATGCAAAGAAGAATCCTTTTTACTAAAACTTCAGTTTTCACTTCAGTCCAATAAAATGTTACATTTCTAAATTTACAGAAAGTCATACCATGTAGTACTTTTTAAGTCTGTACTGTACTGTACTGTATTCACATTATGATTCTCTGGTTCAATATATTAGAACCTCTTTCTCAAGAAAACAAACCCAGATATATGATATACTCCGCCCTATGGAAGGCAATAGGGTTTGAACAAAGCACCATATTATTTCAAATATTCTACATACTATACATTTGATAATCATCCATCTACAGCCTTAGTCAACTGTATGATAACATGATATACCATGATAAACATATAGAGGGCGGAGTTGCTAGCATTAGGTCAACAGTATGTGGTATATTCATGTGGTCTTCTATGTGTATCTAGATGTACACTATGCATGCTTTTTATCATTGCTTTTAGCTTGATGTAAGGCCAAGACCATAGGTGTCCAGAAAGGCAGCTAACAAATAAAACGTATTAGTGAGTGTATTAGCTGTGTTTGATTTGGGTTGGGTCTTAGTGGGCTGTTACTTAAGTTTTTAGCCACAGTAGCTACCTAGTGATCCAGAGCCAGGAGCAAAGTAGGAGGACAGCCAGGCTGAACCCCAACAGCAGCAGGAGGACCAGGAGCAGGGAACAGTCCGAGAGGGGCTAGGGGGAGGGCCTGGAGCGGGATGGTCGGGACCGTGTACTGGTCCACTGAGTCCCCCAGGCTGTAGCGTCTGGGGCAGTAGCCCAGGTCTCGACGGGCTTCTCGATCTGAAGGTGTGGCTCACTGCAATGTTCCTCACCTAGGAGGATGCAGAAAGATTCAGGGAAATGGTTGCCAGGTACCTGACTGTCTCTGCATTCAACCAAGTTAATGTCTTTGTTGTTAAGACTTGACCCGTGGTTAAAGCAGAAACAGACTGGCACCCAACACCCAGTTAAAGGAAAAAGAGTTAAACAATGTTAAGGAGAGAGAGTGTAGTGGTCTGTACTGTGCCCCTGTCTCTCGCCCCCACCTCTTTGCCACGAAGGCAGCTTAACAAACTCAACAGCACTCCTTCACTCTTGCCCAATCAGGGTGCTCTGAGATGGGCATAGCTCTCAGTACAGCCTGGGAGACAAGTTAGGAGCTCTGGAGCTTCAAGGTAGTTTGACTCCATGCTAATGTCTTTGAATAACCTCAGTTACCAACATCCTGCCCCTGTGTGAAGGATGTCTCGCTGGTGCCTATATCCCCTTACTGCACAGAGGATACGATGTCAGCATGGAAAATACCTGTAGTGACAGAAGCTCTCAGACAAACCCGGTGGCTCAGTGTAACACAGAGATTCAACAAGTTTCCTATTGTCTCGCTGGGGTAAATCCATTTGAATTCACTTTTGACAGCACCCCTTTTGATGTGAACAAAACCTTCCATACATATTTGCCTTCCATACAAGTTCTCAGAAAGAGACTTTTTGAACCTGAAAGCTTTTAAGCTTTTAAATAATATCAATCTCAACCGTTTATCTTTTCCAGTGATGAAGACATGGATGTCTCATGGTATGGTGGGGGGTATGCTTAACCTTGAACACTTTTACACTATATATACAAAGGTATGTGGACACCCCTTCAAATTAGTGGATTTGGTTATTTCAGCCACACCTGTTGCTGACGGTGTATACAATTCAACATACAGCCATGCAATCTCCATAGACAAATATGGCAGTAGAATGGCCTTACTGAAGAGTCATTGACTTTCAACGTGTGCATCATCATAGGATGCCACCTTTCCAATAAATCAGTTCGTCAAGTTTATTCCCTGCAAGAACTGTAAGTGCTGTTATTGTGAAGTGGAAACGTCTAGGAGCAACAACGGCTCAGCCACAAAGTGGTAGGCCACAAAAGCTCACCAAACGGTACTGCCGAGTGCTGAAGTGTGTGTGTAGCGCATATAAATCTTCTGTCCCTCGGTGCAACACTCACTACCGAGTTCCAAACTGTCTCTGGAAGCAATGTCAGCACAATAACTATTCGTCTGGAGCTTCATGAAATGGGTTTCCATGGCCAAGCAGCCGCACACAAGCCTAAGATCACCATGCACAATGCAAAGAGACGGCTTGGAGTGGTGTTTGTAATGGCCATAGCTTTCGACTCTGTCAATCACCGTATTCTTATCGGCAGACTCAATAGCCTTGGTTTCTCAAATGACTGTCTCGCCTGGTTCATCAACTACTTCTCAGACAGAGTTCAGTGTGTCAAATCGGAGGGCCTGTTGTCCTGTTGGACCTCTGGCAGTCTCTATGGGGGTACCACAGGGTTCAATCCCGGGCCATCTCTTTTCTCTGTATATATCAACATGTCGCTCTTGTTGCGGGTGATTCCCTGATCCATCTCTACGCAGAAGACAACCATTCTGTATAATCTGGCCTTTCTTTGGACACTGTGTTAACTAACCTCCAAACGCGCTTCAATCGCCATACAACACTCTTCCGTGGCCTCCAACTTCTCTTAACGTCAGTAAAACCAAATTCATGCTTTCAACCGTTGATGCCCACCAAACCACGCCAGCCCTAGAATACTAGACTGGATTCACCTAACTACTGGGTGGTTCACCTGACTCAACGGGACAATACAAATACATAGGTCTGGCTAGACTGTAAACTCTCCTTCCAGTCTCATATCAAACATCTCCAATCCAAAACCAAATCTAGAATTGGCTTTCTATTTCGCAACTAAGCCTCCTTCACTCACGCCACAAACTTACCCTAGTAAAACTGACCATCCTACCGATCCCTCGACTTCGGCGATGTCATCTACAAAATAGCTTCCAATACTCTAATTAGCAAATTGGATGTAGTCTATCACAGTGCCATCCGTTTGTTACCAAAGCGCCTTATATACCACCACCACTGCGACCTGTATGCTCTAGTCAGCTGGCCCTCGCTACATATTCGTCGCCAGACCCACTGGCTCCAGGTCATCTATAAGTCTATGGTAGGTAAAGCTCTGCCTTATCTCAGCTCACTGATCACGATAACAACACCCACCCGTAGCACGTGCTCCAGCAGGTATATCTCGCTGGTCATCCCCAAAGCCAACACTCCTTTGGCCGCCTTCCTTCCAGTCTCTGCTGCCAGTGACTGCAACGACATTGCAAAAATCGCTGAAGCTGGAGACTTACATTTCCTCACTAACTTTAACTTCAGCTATCTGAGCAGCTAACCGATCGCTGCAGCTGTACACAGTCCATCTGTAATAGCCCACCCAATCCATTTGCACACACTGTATATAGACTTTCTTTTCTTCTATTATGTTATTGACTGTACGCTTGTTTATTCCATGTGTAACTCGGCATTGATGTTTCTGTTGCAGTGCTTTGATTTATCTTGGCCAGGTCGCAGTTGTAAATGAGAACTTGTTCTCAACTAGCTTACCTGGTTAATTAAAGAAGAAAAAAAATAAAAAAATAAAGATTTTCTTTTTTAAGAAAATGGTGCCATCTGCTTAATTAATGTAAGGAATTAGAAATGGATTGTACTTTTACTTTGATACTTAAGTATATTTAAAACAAAACCTTTAAGACTTTTACTCAAGTTGTATTTTACTAGGTATCTTTACTTTTACTCAAGTATGACAATGAGTAATTTTTCCACCACTTGTAAAAAATTCATTAAACAAATATATATTTTGGTCTTAATTTAAGGTTAGGTTATTGCATTAGGGTTAGCAGTGTGGTCACGGTACGGGTTAAGGTTAGGGTTAGGTTAAAAATTAGATTCTATGACTTTCTGTCCCATTGTCACAAAACGACAAACAGTTGTGTTTAGTAAGGCTTTATTCCGTTCATGTCATTCAGCAAAACATATTATTTAATAACTGTTTCATATTGCAATATTTGAATTGAAGAAAAATGGAAGAGCACTGGGAGCAATTAAATATTTCTCAGATACACACCATAAACATAAAAACTATTCTTAATACAAAATAGTAATTGGCATTCAAATAGAAAGGCTTCTCTTTTTCCCAAAGCTTATAAAATGACTATGACTGGTTGATTAATCCTACAGACTAAATGTGAATCACAACAAATCCCTCACCAGAGAGATGAGGGGGGTGGCATGCATTATTATGAATGACAATCAACATATTTATATATATATATACAGCACCAGTCAAAAGTTTGGACACACCTACTCATTCAAGTGTTGTTCTTTATTTTTCATTATTTTTAATATGTTCTACATTGTATAATAATAGTGAAGACATCAGAACTATGAAATAACACATGGAATCATGTAGTTACCATAAAAGTGCTAAACAAATCAAAATACATTTTATATTTGAGATTCTTCAAAGTAGCCACCATTTGCCTTGATGACAGCTTTGCACAGTCCTGGCGTTCTCTCAATCAGCTTCACCTGGAATGCTTTTCAACATCTGAGCACTTGTTGGCTGCTTTTCCTACACTCTGCGGTCCGACTCATCCCAAACCAAACCATCTCAATTGGTTGAGGTCGGGGGATTGTAGAGGCCAGGTCATCTGATGCCACACTCCATCACTTTCCTTCTTGGTTAAATAGCCCTTACACAGCCTGGAAGTGTGTTAGGTCATTGTCCTGTTGAAAAACAAATGATAGTCCCACTACGCACAAGCCAGATGGGATGCGTATCGCTGCAGAGGCTGTGGTAGCCATGCTGGTTAAGTGTGCATTAAATTCTAAATTAATCACAGACATTGTCACCAGCAAAGCACCCCCACCCTCACACCTCCTCCTCCATGCTTCATGGTGGGAACCACACATGCGGAGATCATCCATTCACCTACTCTGCGTTTCACAAAGACACAGCAGTCTTCTCAATTTGGTTGATCTCCATATGTGATATTCATAGTTTTGATGTCTTCGCTATTATTGTACAATGTAAAAAATAGAAAAATAAAGAAAAACCCTTGAATGAGTAGGTGTGTCTAAACGTTTGACTGGGACTGTATATATATATATATACAGTAATAAACATCAATGCAAAGAAGAATCCTTTTTACTAAAACTTCAGTTTTCACTTCAGTCCAATAAAATGTTACATTTCTAAATTTACAGAAAGTCATACCATGTAGTACTTTTTAAGTCTGTACTGTACTGTACTGTATTCACATTATGATTCTCTGGTTCAATATATTAGAACCTCTTTCTCAAGAAAACAAACCCAGATATATGATATACTCCGCCCTATGGAAGGCAATAGGGTTTGAACAAAGCACCATATTATTTCAAATATTCTACATACTATACATTTGATAATCATCCATCTACAGCCTTAGTCAACTGTATGATAACATGATATACCATGATAAAAATTATAGAAGGGCGGAGTTGCTAGCATTAGGTCAACAGTATGTGGTATATTCATGTGGTCTTCTATGTGTATCTAGATGTACACTATGCATGCTTTTTATCATTGCTTTTAGCTTGATGTAAGGCCAAGACCATAGGTGTCCAGAAAGGCAGCTAACAATAAAACGTATTAGTGAGTGTATTTAGCTGTGTTTGATTGGGTTGGGTCTTAGTGGGCTGTACTTAAGTTTTAGCCACAGTAGCTACCTAGTGATCCCAGAGCCAGGAGCAAAGTAGGAGGACAGCCAGGCTGAACCCCAACAGCAGCAGGAGGACCAGGAGCAGGGGAACAGTCCGAGAGGGGCTAGGGGGGAGGGCCTGGAGCGGGATGGTCGGGACCGTATGTACTGGTCCACTGAGTCCCCCAGGCTGTAGCGTCTGGGGCAGTAGCCCAGGTCTCGACGGCCTTCTCGATCTTGAAGGTGTGGCTCACTGCAAGTTCCTCACCTAGGAGGATGCAGAAAAGATTCAGGGAAATGGTTGCCAGGTACCTGACTGTCTCTGCATTCAACCAAGTTAATTGTCTTGTTGTTAAGACTTGACCGTTGGTTAAAGCAAAAACAGACTGGCACCAACACCCAGTTAAAGGAAAAGAGTTAAACAAGCTGTTAAGGAGAAGAGTGTTAGTGGTCTGTACTGTGCCCCTGTCTCTCGCCCCCACCTCTTTGCCACGAAGGCAGCTTAACAAACTCAACAGCACTCCTTCACTCTTGCCCAATCAGGGTGCTCTGAGATGGGCATAGCTCTCAGTACAGCCTGGGAGACAATTAGGAGCTCTGGAGCTTCAAGGGAGTTTGACTCCATGCTAATGTCTTTGAATAACCTCAGTTTACCAACATCCTGCCCCTGTGTGAAGGATGTCTCGCTGGTGCCTATATCCCCTTACTGCACAGAGGATACGATGTCAGCATGGAAAATACCTGTAGTGACAGAAGCTCTCAGACAAACCGGGGCTCAGTGCTCAGTGTAACACAGAGATTCAACAAGTTTCCTATTGTCTCGCTGGGGTAAATCCATTTGAATTCACTTTTTGCCAGCACCCCTTTTGATGTGAACAAAACCTTCCATACATATTTGCCTTCCATACAAGTTCTCAGAAAGAGACTTTTGGAACCTGAAAGCTTTTAAGCTTTAAATAATATCAATCTCAACCGTTTATCTTTTCCAGTGATGAAGACATGGATGTCTCATGGTATGGTGGGGTATGCTTAACCTTGAACACTTTTACACTATATATACAAAGGTATGTGGACACCCCTTCAAATTAGTGGATTTGGTTATTTCAGCCACACCTGTTGCTGACAGGTGTATACAATTCAACATACAGCCATGCAATCTCCATAGACAAATATTGGCAGTAGAATGGCCTTACTGAAGAGCTCATTGACTTTCAACGTTGCATCATTCATAGGATGCCACCTTTCCAATAAAATCAGTTCGTCAAGTTTATTCCCTGCAAGAAACTGTAAGTGCTGTTATTGTGAAGTGGAAACGTCTAGGAGCAAACAACGCTCAGCCACAAAGTGGTAGGCCACAAAAGCTCACCAACGGTACTGCCGAGTGCTGAAGTGTGTAGCGCATATAAATCTTCTGTCCTCGGTTTGCAACACTCACTACG
>NW_022263232.1:0-70546 GCF_002021735.2 Oncorhynchus kisutch
ATGTTCTGATTCTAAATGGGATGGATGCCTTGTTCTGATTCTAAATGGATGGATGTCCTGTTCTGATCTAAATGGATGGATGTTTTGATTCTAAATGAGATGGATGTTCTGATTCTAATGGGATGGATGGTCCTGTTCTGATTCTAAATGGGATGGATGTCCTGTTCTGATCTAAATGGGATGGGTGTCCTGTTCTGATTCTAACCGGGATGTATTCTCTTGTTCTGATTCTAAGGGATGATGTCTGTTCTGATTCTATGGGATGGATGTCCTGAATAATTCGAAATGGGATTATGTTTTGATTCTAAATGGGATGGATGTTCTGATTCTAAACGGATGGATGTTTCTGATCTAAATGGGATGGATGTTCTGATTCTAAATGGGATGGATTTCTGATTCTAAATGGGATGATTTTTGATTCTAAATGAGATGGATGTTCCCTGATTCTAAATGGGATGGATGCCCTGTTCTGATTCTAAATGATGGATGTCCTGTTCTGATTCTAAATGGATGGATGTTTTGATTCTAAATGGGATGGATTTTTGGTTCTAAATGGGATGGATGTTCTGATTCTAAATGGGATGGATGTCCTGTTCTGATTCTAAACGGGATGGATGTTCTGATTCTAAACAGGATGGATGTTCTGATTCTAAATGGGATGGATGTTCTGATTCTAAATGGGATGGATGTTCTGATTCTAAATGGGATGGATGTGTCTGATTCTAAATGGGATGGATGTTCTGATTCAAATGGGATGGATGTTTTGATTCTAAATGAATGGATGTTCTGATTCTAAATGGGATGGATGTCCTGTTCTGATTCTAAATGGGATGGATGTTCTGATTCTAAACGGGATGGATGTCCTGATTCTAATTGAATGGATGTCCTGTCTGATTCTAAATGGGATGGATGTTGTCTGATTCTAAATGAGATGGATGTTTTGATTCTAATGGATGGATGTCTGATTTCTGAGTCTAAATGGGATGGATGTTTTGATTCTAAATGAGATGGATTTTCTGATTCTAAATGGGATGGATGTCCTGTTCTGATTCTAATGGATGGGTGCCTGTTCTGATTCTAAACGGGATGGATGTCTTGTTTTCTGATTCTAAATGGGATGGATGTCCTGTTCTGATTCTAAATGGGAATGGATGTTTTGATTCTAAATGAGATGGATGTTCTGATTCTAAATGGATGGATGTCCTGTTCTGATTCTAAATGGGATGGATGTCCTGTTCTGATTCTAAATGGGATGGATGTCCTGTTCTGATTCTAAATGGGATGGATGTTCTGATTCTAAATGGGATGGGATGGATGTTCTGATTCTAAATGGGATGGGATGTTCTGATTCTAATGGGATGGATCCTTGTTGTTCTGATTCTAAATGGGATGGATGTCCTGTTCTGATTCTAAATGGGATGGATGTTTTTGATTCTAAATGAGATGGATGTTCTGATTCTAAATGGGATGGATGTCCTGTTCTGATTCTAAATGGGATGGATGTCCTGTTCTGATTCTAAATGGGATGGGTGTCCTGTTCTGATTCTAAACGGGATGTATGTCTTGTTCTGATTCTAAACGGGATGTATGTCTTGTTCTGATTCTAAATGGGATGGATGTCCTGTAATGATTCGAAATGGGATGTATGTTTTGATTCTAAATGAGATGGATGTTCTGATTCTAAACGGGATGGATGTTCTGATTCTAAATGGGATGGATGTTCTGATTCTAAATGGGATGGATGTTCTGATTCTAAATGGGATGGATGTTTTGATTCTAAATGAGATGGATGTTCTGATTCTAAATGGGATGGATGCCCTGTTCTGATTCTAAATTGAATGGATGTCCTGTTCTGATTCTAAATGGGATGGATGTTTTGATTCTAATTGGGATGGATGTTCTGATTCTAAATGGGATGGATGTTCTGATTCTAAATGGGATGGATGTCCTGTTCTGATTCTAAATGGGATGGATGTTTCTGATTCTAAATGGATGGATGTTCTGATTCTAAATGGGATGGATGTTCTGATTCTAAATGGGATGGATGTTCTGATTCTAAATGGGATGGATGTTCTGATTCTAAATGGGATGGATGTTCTGATTCTAAATGGGATGGATGTTTTGATTCTAAATGGGATGGATGTTCTGATTCTAAATGGGATGGATGTCCTGTTCTGATTCTAAATGGGATGGATGTTCTGATTCTAAATGGATGGATGTTCTGATTCTAAATGGAATGGATGTCCTGTTCTGATTCTAAATGGGATGATGTCCTGTTCTGATTCTAAATGGGATGGATGTTTTGATTCTAAATGAGATGGATGTTCTGATTCTAAATGGGATGGATGTCCTGTTCTGATTCTAAATGGGATGGGTGTCCTGTTCTGATTCTAAACGGGATGGATGTCCTGTTCTGATTCTAAATGGGATGGATGTCTTGTTCTGATTCTAAATGGAATGGATGTTCTGATTCTAAATGGGATGGATGTTCTGATTCTAAATGGGATGGATGTCCTGTTCTGATTCTAAATGGGATGGATGTCCTGTTCTGATTCTAAATGGGATGGATGTCCTGTTCTGATTCTAAATGGGATGGATGTCCTGTTCTGATTCTAAATGGGATGGATGTCCTGTTCTGATTCTAAACGGGATGGATGTCCTGTTCTGATTCTAAATGGGATGGATGTCCTGTTCTGATTCTAAATGGATGATGTCCTGTTCTGATTCTAAATGGGATGATTTCCTGTTCTGATTCTAAATGGGATGGATGTCCTGTTCTGATTCTAAATGGGATGGATGTCCTGTTCTGATTCTAAATGGGATGGATGTCCTGTTCTGATTCTAAATGGATGGATGTTTTGATTCTAAATGGATGGATGTTCTGATTCTAAATGGGATGGATGTCCTGTTCTGATTCTAAATGGATGGATGTTTGATTCTAAATGGGATGGATGTCCTGTTCTGATTCTAAATGGGATGGATGTTCTGATTCTAAATGGGATGGATGTTCTGATTCTAAATGGGATGGATGTCCTGTTCTGATTCTAAACGGGATGGTGTCCTGTTCTGATTCTAAACGGGATGGGTGTCCTGTTCTGATTCTAAATGGGATGGATGTTTTGATTCTAAATGAGATGGATGTTCTGATTCTAAATGGATGGATGTCCTGTTCTGATTCTAAATGGGATGGATGTCCTGTTCTGATTCTAAAGGGATGGATGTCCTGTTCTGATTCTAAACGGGATGGATGTCCTGTTCTGATTCTAAATGGGATGGATGTTTTGATTCTAAATGGGATGGATGTCCTGTTCTGATTCTAAATGGGATGGATGTCCTGTTCTGATTCTAAATGGATGGATGTCCTGTTCTGATTCTAAATGGGATGGATGTCCTGTTCTGATTCTAAATGGGATGGATGTCCTGTTCTGATTCTAAATGGGATGGATGTTCTGATTCTAAATGGGATGGATGTTCTGTTCTGATTCTAAATGGGATGGATGTTCTGATTCTAAATGAGATGGATGTTCTGATTCTAAATGGGATGGATGTTCTGATTCTAAATGGGATGGATGGGTCCTGTTCTGATTCTAAATGGGATGGATGTTGTTCTGATTCTAAATGGGATGGATGTTCTGATTCTAAATGGGATGGATGCCTTGTTCTGATTCTAAATGGGATGGATGTCCTGTTCTGATTCTAAATGGGATGGATGTTTTGATTCTAAATGAGATGGATGTTCTGATTCTAAATGGGATGGATGTCCTGTTCTGATTCTAAATGGGATGGATGTTTTGATTCTAAATGAGATGGATGTTCTGATTCTAAATGGGATGGATGTCCTGTTCTGATTCTAAATGGGATGGATGTCCTGTTCTGATTCTAAATGGGATGGGTGTCCTGTTCTGATTCTAAACGGGATGGATGTCCTGTTCTGATTCTAAATGGGATGGATGTCCTGTTCTGATTCTAAATGGGATGGATGTTTTGATTCTAAATGAGATGGATGTTCTGATTCTAAATGGGATGGATGTTCTGATTCTAAATGGGATGGATGTTCTGATTCTAAATGGGATGGATGTTTCTGATTCTAAATGGGATGGATGTTTTATTCTAAAATGGATGGATGTTCTGATTCTAAATGGGATGGATGCCCTGTTCTGATTCTAAATTGAATGGATGTCCTGTTCTGATTCTAAATGGGATGGATGTTCTGATTCTAAATGGGATGGATGTTCTGATTCTAAATGGGATGGATGTTCTGATTCTAAATGGGATGGATGTCCTGTTCTGATTCTAAATGGGATGGATGTTCTGATTCTAAATGGATGGATGTTCTGATTCTAAATGGGATGGATGTTCTGATTCTAAATGGGATGGATGTTCTGATTCTAAATGGGATGGATGTTCTGATTCTAAATGGGATGGATGTTCTGATTCTAAATGGGATGGATGTTCTGATTCTAAATGGGATGGATGTTTTGATTCTAAATGAGATGGATGTTCTGATTCTAAATGGGATGGATGCCCTGTTCTGATTCTAAATGGGATGGATGTTCTGATTCTAAATTGAATGGATGTTCTGATTCTAAATTGAATGGATGTCCTGTTCTGATTCTAAATGGGATGGATGTCCTGTTCTGATTCTAAATGGGATGGATGTTTTGATTCTAAATGAGATGGATGTCCTGTTCTGATTCTAAATGGGATGGATGTTCTGATTCTAAATGGGATGGATGTTCTGATTCTAAATGGGATGGATGTCCTGTTCTGATTCTAAATGGGATGGGTGTCCTGTTCTGATTCTAAATGGGATGGATGTCCTGTTCTGATTCTAAATGGGATGGATGTTTTGATTCTAAATGGGATGGATGTTCTGATTCTAAATGGATGGATGTTCTGATTCTAAATTGGATGGATGTCCTGTTCTGATTCTAAACGGGATGGATGTCCTGTTCTGATTCTAAACGGGATGGATGTCCTGTTCTGATTCTAAATGGGATGGATGTTTTGATTCTAAATGGGATGGATGTCCTGTTCTGATTCTAAATGGGATGGATGTCCTGTTCTGATTCTAAATGGGATGGATGTCCTGTTCTGATTCTAAATTGGATGGATGTCCTGTTCTGATTCTAAATGGGATGGATGTCCTGTTCTGATTCTAAATGGATGGATGTTCTGATTCTAAATGGGATGGATGTTTTGATTCTAAATGGATGGATGGATGTTCTGATTCTAAATGGGATGGATGTTCTGTTCTGATTCTAAATGGGATGGATGTTCTGAATCTAAATGAGATGGATGTCCTGTTCTGATTCTAAATGGGATGGATGTTTTGATTCTAAATGGGATGGATGTTCTGATTCTAAATGGGATGGATGTCCTGTTCTGATTCTAAACGGGATGGGTGTCCTGTTCTGATTCTAAACGGGATGTATGTCTTGTTCTGATTCTAAATGGGATGGATGTCCTGTTGTGATTCTAAATGGGATGGATGTTTTGATTCTAAATGGGATGGATGTTTTGATTCTAAATGGGATGGATGTTCTGATTTTAAATGGGATGGATGTTTTGATTCTAAATGGGATGGATGTTTTGATTCTAAATGGGATGGATGTTCTGATTCTAAGTGAGATGGATGTTCTGATTCTAAATGGGATGGATGTTTTGATTCTAAATGAGATGGATGTCCTGTTCTGATTCTAAATGGGATGGGTGTCCTGTTCTGATTCTAAACGGGATGGATGTCCTGTTCTGATTCTAAATGGGATGGATGTTTTGATTCTAAATTAGATGGATGTTCTGATTCTAAATGGGATGGATGTTCTGATTCTAAATGGGATGGATGTTCTGATTCTAAATGGGATGGAGGTTTTGATTCTAAATGGGATGGAGGTTTTGATTCTAAATGTGATGGATGGATGTTCTGATTCTAAATGGGATGGATGTTCTGTTCTGATTCTAAATGGGATGGATGTTCTGTTCTGATTCTAAATGGGATGGATGTTCTGATTCTAAATGAGATGGATGTTCTGATTCTAAATGGGTATGGATGTTCTGATTCTAAACGGGATGGGTGTCCTGTTCTGATTCTAAATGGGATGGATGGATGTTCTGATTCTAAATGGGATGGGATGTTCTGATTCTAAATGGGATGGATGCCTTGTTCTGATTCTAAATGGGATGGATGTCCTGTTCTGATTCTAAATGGGATGGATGTTTTGATTCTAAATGAGATGGATGTTCTGATTCTAAATGGGATGGATGTCCTGTTCTGATTCTAAATGGGATGGATGTTTTGATTCTAAATGAGATGGATGTCCTGTTCTGATTCTAAATGGGATGGATGTCCTGTTCTGATTCTAAATGGATGGATGTCTTGTTCTGATTCTAAATGGGATGGATGTCTTGTTCTGATTCTAAATGGAATGGATGTTCTGATTCTAAATGGGATGGATGTTCTGATTCTAAATGGGATGGATGTCCTGTTCTGATTCTAATGGGATGGATGTCCTGTTCTGATTCTAAATGGGATGGATTTCCTGTTCTGATTCTAAACGGGATGGATGTCCTGTTCTGATTCTAAACAGGATGGATGTCCTGTTCTGATTCTAAATGGGATGGATGTCCTGTTCTGATTCTAAATGGGATAGATTTCCTGTTCTGATTCTAAACGGGATGGATGTCCTGTTCTGATTCTAAATGGATGGATGTCCTGTTCTGATTCTAAAGGGATGGATGTCCTGTTCTGATTCTAAATGGGATGGATGTTTTGATTCTAAATGAGATGGATGTTCTGATTCTAAATGGGATGGATGTCCTGTTCTGATTCTAAATGGGATGGATGTTTTGATTCTAAATGAGATGGATGTCCTGTTCTGATTCTAAATGGGATGGATGTTCTGATTCTAAATGGGATGGGATGGATGTTCTGATTCTAAATGGGATGGGATGTTCTGATTCTAAATGGGATGGATGCCTTGTTCTGATTCTAAATGGGATGGATGTCCTGTTCTGATTCTAAATGGGATGGATGTTTTGATTCTAAATGGGATGGATGTTCTGATTCTAAATGGGATGGATGTCCTGTTCTGATTCTAAATGGGATGGATGTTTGATTCTAAATGGGATGGATGTCCTGTTCTGATTCTAAATGGGATGGATGTTCTGATTCTAAATGGGATGGATGGATGTTCTGATTCTAAATGGGATGGGATGTTCTGATTCTAAATGGGATGGATGCCTTGTTCTGATTCTAAATGGGATGGATGTCCTGTTCTGATTCTAAATGGGATGGATGTTTTGATTCTAAATGGGATGGATGTTCTGATTCTAAATGGGATGGATGTCCTGTTCTGATTCTAAATGGGATGGATGTCCTGTTCTGATTCTAAATGGGATGGATGTCCTGTTCTGATTCTAAACGGGATGGATGTCCTTGTTCTGATTCTAAACGGGATGGATGTCTTGTTCTGATTCTAAATGGGATGGATGTCCTGTTCTGATTCTAAATGGATGGATGTTTTGATTCTAAATGGGATGGATGTTCTGATTCTAAATGGGATGGATGTTCTGATTCTAAATGGGATGGATGTTCTGATTCTAAATGGGATGGATGTTCTGATTCTAAATGGGATGGATGTTTTGATTCTAAATGGGATGGATGTTCTGATTCTAAATGGGATGGATGTCCTGTTCTGATTCTAAATGGATGGATGTCCTGTTCTGATTCTAAATGGATGGATGTTTTGATTCTAAATGGGATGGATGTTCTGATTCTAAATGGGATGGATGTTCTGATTCTAAATGGATGGATGTCCTGTTCTGATTCTAAATGGGATGGATGTTCTGATTCTAAATGGGATGGATGTTCTGATTCTAAATGGGATGGATGTTCTGATTCTAAATGGGATGGATGTTCTGATTCTAAATGGGATGGATGTTCTGATTCTAAATGGGATGGATGTTCTGATTCTAAATGGGATGGATGTTTTGATTCTAAATGAGATGGATGTTCTGATTCTAAATGGGATGGATGTCCTGTTCTGATTCTAAATGGGATGGATGTTCTGATTCTAAATGGGATGGATGTTCTGATTCTAAATGGAATGGATGTCCTGTTCTGATTCTAAATGGGATGGATGTCCTGTTCTGATTCTAAATGGGATGGATGTTTGATTCTAAATGGGATGGATGTCCTGTTCTGATTCTAAATGGGATGGATGTTCTGTTCTGATTCTAAATGGGATGGATGTTCTGATTCTAAATGGGATGGATGTCCTGTTCTGATTCTAAATGGGATGGTGTCCTGTTCTGATTCTAAATGGATGGATGTCCTGTTCTGATTCTAAATGGGATGGATGTTCTGATTCTAAATGGGATGGATGTCCTGTTCTGATTCTAAATGGGATGGATGTCCTGTTCTGATTCTAAATGGGATGGATGTCCTGTTCTGATTCTAAATGGGATGGATGTTTTGATTCTAAATGGGATGGATGTCCTGCTGATTCTAAATGGATGGATGTCCTGTTCTGATTCTAAATGGGATGTCGTTTTCTGATTCTAAATGGGATGGATGTCCTGTTCTGATTCTAAATGGGATGGATGTCCTGTTCTGATTCTAAATGGGATGGATGTTCTGATTCTAAATGGGATGGATGTTTTGATTCTAAATGTGATGGATGGATGTTCTGATTCTAAATGGGATGGATGTCTGTTCTGATTCTAAATGGGATGGATGTTCTGATTCTAAATGGATGGATGTCCTGTTCTGATTCTAAATGGGATGGATGTTTTGATTCTAAATGGGATGGATGTTCTGATTCTAAATGGGATGGATGTCCTGTTCTGATTCTAAACGGGATGGGTGTCCTGTTCTGATTCTAAATGGGATGGATGTCTTGTTCTGATTCTAAATGGGATGGATGTCCTGTTCTGATTCTAAATGGGATGGATGTCCTGTTCTGATTCTAAATGGGATGGATGTTTTGATTCTAAATGGGATGGATGTCCTGTTCTGATTCTAAATGGGATGGATGTTTTGATTCTAAATGGGATGGATGTTTTGATTCTAAATGGGATGGATGTTCTGATTCTAAATGGGATGGATGTTTTGATTCTAAATGGGATGGATGTTTGATTCTAAATGGGATGGATGTTCTGATTCTAAATGGGATGGATGTTCTGATTCTAAATGGGATGGATGTTTTGATTCTAAATGGGATGGATGTCCTGTTCTGATTCTAAATGGGATGGATGTCCTGTTCTGATTCTAAATGGGATGGATGTCCTGTTCTGATTCTAAATGGGATGGATGTTTTGATTCTAAATGGGATGGATGTTCTGATTCTAAATGGGATGTGGTTTTGATTCTAAATGGGATGGATGTTTTGATTCTAAATGGGATGGATGTTTCTGATTCTAAATGGGATGGATGTTCTGTTCTGATTCTAAATGGGATGGATGTTCTGTTCTGATTCTAAATGGGATGGATGTTCTGATTCTAAATGAGATGGATGTTCTGATTCTAAATGGGATGGATGTTCTGATTCTAAATGGGATGGATGTCCTGTTCTGATTCTAAATGGGATGGATGTGTTCTGATTCTAAATGGGATGGATGTTTCTGATTCTAAATGGGATGGATGTTGTTCTGATTCTAAATGGGATGGATGTCCTGTTCTGATTCTAAATGGGATGGATGTTTTGATTCTAAATGGGATGGATGTTCTGATTCTAAATGGGATGGATGTCCTGTTCTGATTCTAAATGAGATGGATGTCCTGTTCTGATTCTAAATGGGATGGGTGTCCTGTTCTGATTCTAAATGGGATGGATGTCCTGTTCTGATTCTAAATGGGATGGATGTTTTGATTCTAAATGGGATGGATGTTCTGATTTTAAATGGGATGGATGTTTTGATTCTAAATGGGATGGATGTTTTGATTCTAAATGGGATGGATGTTCTGATTCTAAATGGGATGGATGTTCTGATTCTAAATGGGATGGATGTTTTGATTCTAAATGGGATGGATGTCCTGTTCTGATTCTAAATGGGATGGATGTCCTGTTCTGATTCTAAACGGGATGGATGTCCTGTTCTGATTCTAAATGGGATGGATGTTTTGATTCTAAATGGGATGGATGTTCTGATTCTAAATGGGATGGATGTTCTGATTCTAAATGGGATGGATGTTCTGATTCTAAATGGGATGGATGTTTGATTCTAAATGGGATGGATGTTTGATTCTAAATGGGATGGATGGATGTTCTGATTCTAAATGGGATGGATGTTCTGTTCTGATTCTAAATGGGATGGATGTTCTGTTCTGATTCTAAATGGGATGGATGTTCTGATTCTAAATGGGATGGATGTTCTGATTCTAAATGGGATGGATGTTCTGATTCTAAATGGGATGGATGTCCTGTTCTGATTCTAAATAGGATGGATGGATGTTCTGATTCTAAATGGGATGGATGTTCTGATTCTAAATGGGATGGATGCCTGTTCTGATTCTAAATGGGATGGATGTCCTGCTGATTCTAAATGGGATGGATGTTTTGATACTAAATGGATTGGATGTTCTGATTCTAAATGGGATGGATGTCCTGTTCTGATTCTAAATGGGATGGATGTTTTGATTCTAAATGAGATGGATGTTCTGATTCTAAATGGGATGGATGTCCTGTTCTGATTCTAAATGGGATGGATGTCCTGTTCTGATTCTAAATGGGATGGATGTCTTGTTCTGATTCTAAATGGGATGGATGTCCTGTTCTGATTCTAAATGGGATGGATGTTCTGATTCTAAATGGGATGGATGTTCTGATTCTAAATGGGATGGATGTCCTGTTCTGATTCTAAATGGGATGGATGTCCTGTTCTGATTCTAAATGGGATGGATGTCCTGTTCTGATTCTAAATGGGATGGATGTCCTGTTCTGATTCTAAATGGGATGGATGTCCTGTTCTGATTCTAAATGGGATGGATGTCCTGTTCTGATTCTAAATGGGATGGATGTCCTGTTCTGATTCTAAATGGGATGGATGTCCTGTTCTGATTCTAAACGGGATGGATGTCCTGTTCTGATTCTAAACGGGATGGATGTCCTGTTCTGATTCTAAATGGGATGGATGGTTTTGATTCTAAATGGGATGGATGTTCTGATTCTAAATGGGATGGATGTCCTGTTCTGATTCTAAATGGGATGGATGTTTTGATTCTAAATGAGATGGATGTCCTGTTCTGATTCTAAATGGGATGGATGTTCTGATTCTAAATGGGATGGATGGATGTTCTGATTCTAAATGGGATGGATGTTTCTGATTCTAAATGGTGGATGCCTGTTCTGATTCTAAATGGGATGGATGTCCTGTTCTGATTCTAAATGGGATGGATGTTTTGATTCTAAATGGGATGGATGTTCTGATTCTAAATGGGATGGATGTCCTGTTCTGATTCTAAATGGGATGGATGTTTTGATTCTAAATGGGATGGATGTCCTGTTCTGATTCTAAATGGGATGGATGTTCTGATTCTAAATGGGATGGATGTGTTCTGATTCTAAATGGGATGGATGTTCTGATTCTAAATGGGATGGATGCCTGTTCTGATTCTAAATGGGATGGATGTCCTGTTCTGATTCTAAATGGGATGGATGTTTTGATTCTAAATGGGATGGATGTTCTGATTCTAAATGGGATGGATGTCCTGTTCTGATTCTAAATGGGATGGATGTCCTGTTCTGATTCTAAATGGGATGGATGTCCTGTTCTGATTCTAAATGGGATGGATGTCTGTTCTGATTCTAAATGGGATGGATGTCCTGTTCTGATTCTAAATGGGATGGATGTCCTGTTCTGATTCTAATGGGATGGATGTTTTGATTCTAAATGGGATGGATGTTTTGATTCTAAATGGGATGGATGTTCTGATTCTAAATGGGATGGATGTTCTGATTCTAAATGGGATGGATGTTTTGATTCTAAATGGGATGGATGTTTGATTCTAAATGGGATGGATGTTCTGATTCTAAATGGGATGGATGTCCTGTTCTGATTCTAAATGGAATGGATGTCCTGTTCTGATTCTAAATGGGATGGATGTTTTGATTCTAAATGGGATGGATGTTCTGATTCTAAATGGGATGGATGTTCTGATTCTAAATGGGATGGATGTCCTGTTCTGATTCTAAATGGGATGGATGTTCTGATTCTAAATGGATGGATGTTCTGATTCTAAATGGGATGGATGTTCTGATTCTAAATGGGATGGATGTTCTGATTCTAAATGGGATGGATGTTTTGATTCTAAATGAGATGGATGTTCTGATTCTAAATGGGATGGATGTCCTGTTCTGATTCTAAATGGGATGGATGTTCTGATTCTAAATGGAATGGATGTTCTGATTCTAAATGGATGGATGTCCTGTTCTGATTCTAAATGGGATGGATGTCCTGTTCTGATTCTAAATGGGATGGATGTTTTGATTCTAAATGAGATGGATGTCCTGTTCTGATTCTAAATGGGATGGATGTTCTGATTCTAAATGGGATGGATGTTCTGATTCTAAATGGGATGGATGTCCTGTTCTGATTCTAAATGGGATGGATGTCCTGTTCTGATTCTAAATGGGATGGATGTCCTGTTCTGATTCTAAATGGGATGGATGTTCTGATTCTAAATGGGATGGATGTCCTGTTCTGATTCTAAATGGGATGGGTGTCCTGTTCTGATTCTAAATGGATGGATGTCCTGTTCTGATTCTAAATGGGATGGATGTTTTGATTCTAAATGGGATGGATGTCCTGTTCTGATTCTAAATGGGATGGATGTCCTGTTCTGATTCTAAATGGGATGGATGTCTTGTTCTGATTCTAAATGGGATGGATGTCCTGTTCTGATTCTAAATGGGATGGATGTCCTGTTCTGATTCTAAATGGGATGGATGTTCTGATTCTAAATGGATGGATGTTTTGATTCTAAATGGGATGGATGTTCTGATTCTAAATGGGATGGATGTTCTGTTCTGATTCTAAATGGGATGGATGTTCTGAATCTAAATGAGATGGATGTCCTGTTCTGATTCTAAATGGGATGGATGTTTTGATTCTAAATGGGATGGATGTTCTGATTCTAAATGGGATGGATGTCCTGTTCTGATTCTAAATGGGATGGATGTCCTGTTCTGATTCTAAATGGGATGGATGTCCTGTTCTGATTCTAAATGGGATGGGTGTCCTGTTCTGATTCTAAATGGGATGGATGTCCTGTTCTGATTCTAAATGGGATGGATGTTTTGATTCTAAATGGGATGGATGTCCTGTTGTGATTCTAAATGGGATGGATGTTTTGATTCTAAATGGGATGGATGTTTTGATTCTAAATGGGATGGATGTTCTGATTCTAAATGGGATGGATGTTTTGATTCTAAATGGGATGGATGTTTGATTCTAAATGGGATGGATGTTCTGATTCTAAATGAGGATGGATGTTCTGATTCTAAATGGGATGGATGTTTTGATTCTAAATGGGATGGATGTCCTGTTCTGATTCTAAATGGGATGGGTGTCCTGTTCTGATTCTAAACGGGATGGATGTCCTGTTCTGATTCTAAATGGGATGGATGTTTTGATTCTAAATGGGATGGATGTTCTGATTCTAAATGGGATGGATGTTCTGATTCTAAATGGGATGGATGTTCTGATTCTAAATGGGATGGATGTTTTGATTCTAAATGGGATGGATGTTTTGATTCTAAATGGGATGGATGGATGTTCTGATTCTAAATGGGATGGATGTTCTGTTCTGATTCTAAATGGGATGGATGTCTGTTCTGATTCTAAATGGGATGGATGTTCTGATTCTAAATGGGATGGATGTTCTGATTCTAAATGGGTATGGATGTTCTGATTCTAAACGGGATGGGTGTCCTGTTCTGATTCTAAATGGGATGGGATGGATGTTCTGATTCTAAATGGGATGGGATGTTCTGATTCTAAATGGGATGGATGCCTTGTTCTGATTCTAAATGGGATGGATGTCCTGTTCTGATTCTAAATGGGATGGATGTTTTGATTCTAAATGAGATGGATGTTCTGATTCTAAATGGGATGGATGTCCTGTTCTGATTCTAAATGGGATGGATGTTCTGATTCTAAATGGGATGGATGTCCTGTTCTGATTCTAAATGGGATGGGTGTCCTGTTCTGATTCTAACGGGATGGATGTCTTGTTCTGATTCTAAATGGGATGGATGTCTTGTTCTGATTCTAAATGGAATGGATGTTCTGATTCTAAATGGGATGGATGTTCTGATTCTAAATGGGATGGATGTCCTGTTCTGATTCTAAATGGGATGGATGTCCTGTTCTGATTCTAAATGGGATGGATGTCCTGTTCTGATTCTAAATGGGATGGATTCCTGTTCTGATTCTAAATGGGATGGATGTCCTGTTCTGATTCTAAATGGGATGGATGTCCTGTTCTGATTCTAAATGGGATGGATGTCCTGTTCTGATTCTAAATGGGATGGATGTCCTGTTCTGATTCTAAATGGGATGGATGTCCTGTTCTGATTCTAAATGGGATGGATGTCCTGTTCTGATTCTAAATGGATGGATGTCCTGTTCTGATTCTAAATGGGATGGATGTTTTGATTCTAAATGAGATGGATGTTCTGATTCTAAATGGGATGGATGTCCTGTTCTGATTCTAAATGGGATGGATGTTTTGATTCTAAATGAGATGGATGTCCTGTTCTGATTCTAAATGGGATGGATGTTCTGATTCTAAATGGGATGGATGTTCTGATTCTAAATGGGATGAATGTCCTGTTCTGATTCTAAACGGGATGGGTGTCCTGTTCTGATTCTAAACGGATGGATGTCCTGTTCTGATTCTAAATGGGATGGATGTTTTGATTCTAAATGAGATGGATGTTCTGATTCTAAATGGGATGGATGTCCTGTTCTGATTCTAAATGGGATGGATGTCCTGTTCTGATTCTAAACGGGATGGATGTCCTGTTCTGATTCTAAACGGGATGGATGTCCTGTTCTGATTCTAAATGGGATGGATGTCCTGTTCTGATTCTAAACGGGATGGGTGTCCTGTTCTGATTCTAAACGGGATGTATGTCTTGTTCTGATTCTAAATGGGATGGATGTCCTGTTCTGATTCTAAATGGGATGGATGTCCTGTTCTGATTCTAAATGGGATGGATGTTCTGATTCTAAATGGGATGGATGTTCTGATTCTAAATGGGATGGATGTTTTGATTCTAAATGTGATGGATGGATGTTCTGATTCTAAAGGGGATGGATGTTCTGTTCTGATTCTAAATGGGATGGATGTTCTGATTCTAAATGGGATGGATGTTCTGATTCTAAATGGGATGGATGTTCTGATTCTAAATGGGATGGATGTCCTGTTCTGATTCTAAATGGGATGGGATGGATGTTCTGATTCTAAATGGGATGGGATGTTCTGATTCTAAATGGGATGGATGCCTTGTTCTGATTCTAAATGGGATGGATGTCCTGTTCTGATTCTAAATGGGATGGATGTTTTGATTCTAAATGGGATGGATGTTCTGATTCTAAATGGGATGGATGTCCTGTTCTGATTCTAAATGGGATGGATGTTTTGATTCTAAATGAGATGGATGTTCTGATTCTAAATGGGATGGATGTCCTGTTCTGATTCTAAATGGGATGGATGTCCTGTTCTGATTCTAAATGGGATGGATGTTTTGATTGTAAATGGGATGGATGTCCTGTTGTGATTGTAAATGGGATGGATGTCCTGTTGTGATTCTAAATGGGATGGATGTTTTGATTCTAAATGGGATGGATGTTTGATTCTAAATGGGATGGATGTTTTGATTCTAAATGGGATGGATGTTCTGATTCTAAATGAGATGGATGTTCTGATTCTAAATGGGATGGATGTCCTGTTCAGATTTTAAATGGGATGGATGTTTTGATTCTAAATGAGATGGATGTCCTGTTCTGATTCTAAATGGGATGGATGTCCTGTTCTGATTCTAAACGGGATGGGTGTCCTGTTCTGATTCTAAACGGGATGGATGTCCTGTTCTGATTCTAAATGGGATGGATGTCCTGTTCTGATTCTAAACGGGATGGGTGTCCTGTTCTGATTCTAAACGGAATGGATGTTTTGATTCTAAATGAGATGGATGTTCTGATTCTAAATGGGATGGATGTCCTGTTCAGATTCTAAATGGGATGGATGTCCTGTTCTGATTCTAAATGGGATGGATGTCCTGTTCTGATTCTAAATGGGATGGATGTCCTGTTCTGATTCTAAACGGGATTGATGTCCTGTTCTGATTCTAAACGGGATGGATGTCCTGTTCTGATTCTAAACAGGATGGATGTCCTGTTATCTGATTCTAAATGTGATGGATGGATGTTCTGATTCTAAATGTGATGGATGGATGTTCTGATTCTAATGATGATGGTGTCTGATTCTAAATGGGATGATGTTTTGATTCTAAATGAGATGGATGTTCTGATTCTAAATGGGATGGATGCCCTGTTCTGATTCTAAATTGAATGGATGTCCTGTCTGATTCTAAATGGAATGGATGTTTTGATTCTAATTGGGATGGATGTTCTGATTCTAAATGGGATGGATGTTCTGATTCTAAATGGGATGGATGTCCTGTTCTGATTCTAAACGGGATGGATGTTCTGATTCTAACAGGATTGGATTGTTCTGATTCTAAATGGGATGGATGTTCTGATTCTAAATGGGATGGATGTTCTGATTCTAAATGGGATGGATGTTCTGATTCTAAATGGGATGGATGTTTCTGATTCTAAATGGGATGGATGTTCTGATTCTAAATGGGATGGATGTTCTGATTCTAAATGGGATGGATGTTCTGATTCTAAATGGGATGGATATTCTGATTCTAAATGGGATGGATGTTTTGATTCTAAATGAGATGGATGTTCTGATTCTAAATGGGATGGATGTTCCTGTTCTGATTCTAAATGGGATGGATGCCCTGTTCTGATTCTAAATGGGATGGATGTTCTGATTCTAAATGGAATGGATGTCCTGTTCTGATTCTAAATGGGATGGATGTTTTGATTCTAAATGAGATGGATGTCCTGTTCTGATTCTAAATGGGATGGATGTTCTGATTCTAAATGAGATGGATGTTCTGATTCTAAATGGGATGGATGTCCTGTTCTGATTCTAAATTGGATGGATGTCCTGTTCTGATTCTAAACGGGATGGATGTCCTGTTCTGATTCTAAACGGGATGGATGTCCTGTTCTGATTCTAAATGGGATGTATGTTTTGATTCTAAATGGGATGGATGTCCTGTTCTGATTCTAAACGGGATGGGTGTCCTGTTCTGATTCTAAACGGGATGGATGTCCTGTTCTGATTCTAAACGGGATGGATGTCCTGTTCTGATTCTAAATGGGATGGATGTTTTGATTCTAAATGGGATGGATGTTCTGATTTTAAATGGGATGGATGTTTTGATTCTAAATGGGATGGATGTTTTTATTCTAAATGGGATGGATGTTCTGATTCTAAGTGAGATGGATGTTCTGATTCTAAATGGGATGGATGTTTTGATTCTAAATGAGATGGATGTCCTGTTCTGATTCTAAATGGGATGGGTGTCCTGTTCTGATTCTAAACGGGATGGATGTCCTGTTCTGATTCTAAATGGGATGGATGTTTTTGATTCTAAATTAGATGGATGTTCTGATTCTAAATGGGATGGATGTTCTGATTCTAAATGGGATGGATGTTCTGATTCTAAATGGGATGGAGGTTTTGATTCTAAATGGGATGGAGGTTTTGATTCTAAATGGGATGGAGGTTTTGATTCTAAATGTGATGGATGGATGTTCTGATTCTAAATGGGATGGATGTTCTGTTCTGATTCTAAATGGGATGGATGTTCTGATTCTAAATGGGTATGGATGTTCTGATTCTAAACGGGATTGGGTGTCCTGTTCTGATTCTAAAATGGGATGGCGATGGATGTTCTGATTCTAAAATGGGATGGGATGTTCTGATTCTAAATGGGATGGATGCTTGTTTGATTCTAAATGGGATGGATGTCCCTGTTCTGATTCTAAATGGGATGGATGTTTTGATTCTAAATGAGATGGATGTTCTGATTCTAAATAGGATGGATGTCCTGTTCTGATTCTAAATGGGATGGATGTTTTGATTCTAAATGAGATGGATGTTCTGATTCTAAATGGGGATGGATGTCTGTTCTGATTCTAAATGGGATGGGTGTCCTGTTCTGATTCTAAACGGGATAGATGTCCTGTTCTGATTCTAAATGGGTGGATGTCTTGTTCTGATTCTAAATGGAATGGATGTTCTGATTCTAAATGGGATGGATGGTTCTGATTTCTAAATGGGATGGATGTCCTGTTTCTGATTCTAATGGGATGATGTCCATGTTTCTGATTCTAAATGGGATGGATGTCCTGTTCTGATTCTAAATGGGATGGATGTCCTGTTCTGATTCTAAACGGGATGGATGTCCTGTTCTGATTCTAAACGGGATGGATGTCCTGTTCTGATTCTAAATGGGATGGATGTTTTGATTCTAAATGAGATGGATGTTCTGATTCTAAACGGGATGGATGTCCTGTTCAGATTCTAAATGGGATGGATGTTTTGATACTAAATGGATTGGATGTTCTGATTCTAAATGGGATGGATGTCCTGTTCAGATTCTAAATGGGATGGATGTTTTGATACTAAATGGATTGGATGTTTTGATTCTAAATGGGATGGATGTCCTGTTCTGATTCTAAACGGGATGGGTGTCCTGTTCTGATTCTAAACGGGATGTATGTCTTGTTCTGATTCTAAATGGGATGGATGTCCTGTTCTGATTCTAAATGGGATGGATGTCCTGTTCTGATTCTAAATGGGATGGATGTTTTGATTGTAAATGGGATGGATGTCCTGTTGTGATTGTAAATGGGATGGATGTCCTGTTGTGATTCTAAATGGGATGGATGTTTTGATTCTAAATGGGATGGATGTTTTGATTCTAAATGGGATGGATGTTTTGATTCTAAATGGGATGGATGTTCTGATTCTAAATGAGATGGATGTTCTGATTCTAAATGGGATGATGTCCTGTTCAGATTTTAAATGGGATGGATGTTTTGATTCTAAATGAGATGGATGTCCTGTTCTGATTCTAAATGGGATGGATGTCCTGTTCTGATTCTAAACGGGATGGGTGTCCTGTTCTGATTCTAAACGGGATGGATGTCCTGTTCTGATTCTAAATGGGATGGATGTCCTGTTCTGATTCTAAACGGGATGGGTGTCCTGTTCTGATTCTAAACGGAATGGATGTTTTGATTCTAAATGAGATGGATGTTCTGATTCTAAATGGGATGGATGTCCTGTTCAGATTCTAAATGGGATGGATGTCCTGTTCTGATTCTAAATGGGATGGATGTCCTGTTCTGATTCTAAATGGGATGGATGTCCTGTTCTGATTCTAAACGGGATTTGATGTCCTGTTCTGATTCTAAACGGGATGGATGTCCTGTTCTGATTCTAAACAGGATGGATGTCCTGTTCTGATTTTAAATGTGATGGATGGATGTTCTGATTCTAAATGTGATGGATGGATGTTCTGATTCTAAATGTGATGGATGGATGTTCTGATTCTAAATGGGATGGATGTTTTGATTCTAAATGAGATGGATATTCTGATTCTAAATGGGATGGATGCCCTGTTCTGATTCTAAATTGAATGGATTGTCCTGTTCTGATTCTAAATGGAATGGATGTTTGATTCTATTGGGATGGATGTTCTGATTCTAAATGGGATGGATGTTCTGATTCTAAATGGGATGGATGTCCTGTTCTGATTCTAAACGGGATGGATGTTCTGATTCTAAACAGGATGGATGTCTGATTCTAAATGGGATGGATGTTCTGTTCCTAAATGGGATGATGTTCTGGATTCTAAATGGGGCATGGATGTTCTGATTCTAAATGGGATGGATGTTCTGATTCTAAATGGGATGGATGTTCTGATTCTAAATGGGATGGATGTTCTGATTCTAAATGGGATGGATGTTTATGATTCTAAATGGGATGGATGTCCTGTTCTGATTCTAATGGGATGGATGCCCTGTTCTGATTCTAAATGGGATGGATGTTCTGATTCTAAATGAATGGATGTCCTGTTCTGATTCTAAATGGGATGGATGTTTTTGATTCTAAATGAGATGGATGTCCTGTCTGATTCTAAATGGGATGGATGTTCTGATTCTAAATGAGATGGATGTTCTGATTCTAAATGGGATGGATGTCCTGTTCTGATTCTAATAATTGGATGGATGTTCCTGTTCTGATTCTAAACGGGATGGATGTCCTGTTCTGATTCTAAACGGGAATGGATGTCCTGTTCTGATTCTAAATGGGATGGATGTTTTGATTCTAAATGGGATGGATGTCCTGTTCTGATTCTAAATGGGATGGATGTCCTGTTCTGATTCTAAATGGGATGGATGTTTGATTCTAAATGGATGGATGTCCTGTTCTGATTCTAAATGGGATGGATGTTTTGATTCTAAATGGGATGGATGTCCTGTTGTGATTCTAAATGGGATGGATGTTTTGATTCTAAATGGGATGGATGTTTTGATTCTAAATGGGATGGATGTTCTGATTTTAAATGGGATGGATGTTTTGATTCTAAATGGGATGGATGTTTTGATTCTAAATGGGATGGATGTTCTGATTCTAAGTGAGATGGATGTTCTGATTCTAAATGGGATGGATGTTTTGATTCTAAATGAGATGGATGTCCTGTTCTGATTCTAAATGGGATGGATGTCCTGTTCTGATTCTAAATGGGATGGATGTCCTGTTCTGATTCTAAATGGGATGGATGTTTTGATTCTAAATGGGATGGATGTTCTGATTCTAAATGGGATGGATGTTCTGATTCTAAATGGGATGGATGTTCTGATTCTAAATGGGATGGAGGTTTTGATTCTAAATGGGATGGAGGTTTTGATTCTAAATGTGATGGATGGATGTTCTGATTCTAAATGGGATGGATGTTCTGTTCTGATTCTAAATGGGATGGATGTTCTGTTCTGATTCTAAATGGGATGGATGTTCTGATTCTAAATGAGATGGATGTTCTGATTCTAAATGGGTATGGATGTTCTGATTCTAAACGGGATGGGTGTCCTGTTCTGATTCTAAATGGGATGGGATGGATGTTCTGATTCTAAATGGGATGGGATGTTCTGATTCTAAATGGGATGGATGCCTTGTTCTGATTCTAAATGGGATGGATGTCCTGTTCTGATTCTAAATGGGATGGATGTTTTGATTCTAAATGAGATGGATGTTCTGATTCTAAATAGGATGGATGTCCTGTTCTGATTCTAAATGGGATGGATGTTCTGATTCTAAATGGGATGGATGTCCTGTTCTGATTCTAAATGGGATGGGTGTCCTGTTCTGATTCTAAACGGGATAGATGTCTTGTTCTGATTCTAAATGGGATGGATGTCTTGTTCTGATTCTAAATGGAATGGATGTTCTGATTCTAAATGGGATGGATGTTCTGATTCTAAATGGGATGGATGTCCTGTTCTGATTCTAAATGGGATGGATGTCCTGTTCTGATTCTAAATGGGATGGATGTCCTGTTCTGATTCTAAATGGGATGGATGTCCTGTTCTGATTCTAAATGGGATGGATGTCCTGTTCTGATTCTAAATGGGATGGATGTCCTGTTCTGATTCTAAATGGGATGGATGTCCTGTTCTGATTCTAAATGGGATGGATGTCCTGTTCTGATTCTAAATGAGATGGATGTCCTGTTCTGATTCTAAATGGGATGGGTGTCCTGTTCTGATTCTAAATGGGATGGATGTCCTGTTCTGATTCTAAATGGGATGGATGTTTTGATTCTAAATGGGATGGATGTTCTGATTCTAAATGGGATGGATGTCCTGTTCTGATTCTAAATGGGATGGATGTTTTGATTCTAAATGGGATGGATGTCCTGTTCTGATTCTAAATGGGATGGATGTTCTGATTCTAAATGGGATGGATGTTCTGATTCTAAATGGGATGGATGTCCTGTTCTGATTCTAAATGGGATGGATGTCCTGTTCTGATTCTAAATGGGATGGATGTCCTGTTCTGATTCTAAATGGGATGGATGTTTTGATTCTAAATGGGATGGATGTTCTGATTCTAAATGGGATGGATGTCCTGTTCTGATTCTAAATGGATGGATGTCCTGTTCTGATTCTAAATGGGATGGATGTCCTGTTCTGATTCTAAATGGGATGGATGTCCTGTTCTGATTCTAAATGGGATGGATGTTTTGATTCTAAATGGGATGGATGTCCTGTTCTGATTCTAAACGGGATGGGTGTCCTGTTCTGATTCTAAACGGGATGTATGTCTTGTTCTGATTCTAAATGGGATGGATGTCCTGTTCTGATTCTAAATGGGATGGATGTCCTGTTCTGATTCTAAATGGGATGGATGTTCTGATTCTAAATGGGATGGATGTTCTGATTCTAAATGGGATGGATGTTTTGATTCTAAATGTGATGGATGGATGTTCTGATTCTAAAGGGGATGGATGTTCTGTTCTGATTCTAAATGGGATGGATGTTCTGATTCTAAATGAGATGGATGTTCTGATTCTAAATGGGTATGGATGTTCTGATTCTAAATGGGATGGATGTCCTGTTCTGATTCTAAATGGGATGGATGGATGTTCTGATTCTAAATGGGATGGATGTTCTGATTCTAAATGGGATGGATGCCTGTTCTGATTCTAAATGGGATGGATGTCCTGTTCTGATTCTAAATGGGATGGATGTTTTGATTCTAAATGAGATGGATGTTCTGATTCTAAATGGGATGGATGTCCTGTTCTGATTCTAAATGGGATGGATGTTTTGATTCTAAATGAGATGGATGTTCTGATTCTAAATGGGATGGATGTCCTGTTCTGATTCTAAATGGGATGGATGTCCTGTTCTGATTCTAAATGGGATGGATGTTTTGATTCTAAATGGGATGGATGTCCTGTTGTGATTGTAAATGGGATGGATGTCCTGTTGTGATTCTAAATGGGATGGATGTTTTGATTCTAAATGGGATGGATGTTTTGATTCTAAATGGGATGGATGTTTTGATTCTAAATGGGATGGATGTTCTGATTCTAAATGAGATGGATGTTCTGATTCTAAATGGGATGGATGTCCTGTTCTGATTTTAAATGGGATGGATGTTTTGATTCTAAATGAGATGGATGTCCTGTTCTGATTCTAAATGGGATGGATGTCCTGTTCTGATTCTAAACGGGATGGGTGTCCTGTTCTGATTCTAAACGGGATGGATGTCCTGTTCTGATTCTAAATGGGATGGATGTCCTGTTCTGATTCTAAATGGGATGGGTGTCCTGTTCTGATTCTAAATGGAATGGATGTTTTGATTCTAAATGGGATGGATGTTCTGATTCTAAATGGGATGGATGTCCTGTTCTGATTCTAAATGGGATGGATGTCCTGTTCTGATTCTAAATGGGATGGATGTCCTGTTCTGATTCTAAATGGGATGGATGTCCTGTTCTGATTCTAAACGGGATGGATGTCCTGTTCTGATTCTAAACGATGGATGTCCTGTTCTGATTCTAAATGGGATGGATGTCCTGTTCTGATTTTAAATGTGATGGATGGATGTTCTGATTCTAAATGTGATGGATGGATGTTCTGATTCTAAATGTGATGGATGGATGTTCTGATTCTAAATGGGATGGATGTTTTGATTCTAAATGGGATGGATGTTCTGATTCTAAATGGGATGGATGTCCTGTTCTGATTCTAAATGGAATGGATGTCCTGTTCTGATTCTAAATGGGATGGATGTTTTGATTCTAATTGGGATGGATGTTCTGATTCTAAATGGGATGGATGTTCTGATTCTAAATGGGATGGATGTCCTGTTCTGATTCTAAACGGGATGGATGTTCTGATTCTAAATGGGATGGATGTTCTGATTCTAAATGGGATGGATGTTCTGATTCTAAATGGGATGGATGTTCTGATTCTAAATGGGATGGATGTTCTGATTCTAAATGGGATGGATGTTCTGATTCTAAATGGGATGGATGTTCTGATTCTAAATGGGATGGATGTTCTGATTCTAAATGGGATGGATGTTCTGATTCTAAATGGGATGGATGTTTTGATTCTAAATGAGATGGATGTTCTGATTCTAAATGGGATGGATGTCCTGTTCTGATTCTAAATGGGATGGATGCCCTGTTCTGATTCTAAATGGGATGGATGTTCTGATTCTAAATGGAATGGATGTCCTGTTCTGATTCTAAATGGGATGGATGTTTTGATTCTAAATGAGATGGATGTCCTGTTCTGATTCTAAATGGGATGGATGTTCTGATTCTAAATGAGATGGATGTTCTGATTCTAAATGGGATGGATGTCCTGTTCTGATTCTAAATGGGATGGATGTCCTGTTCTGATTCTAAATGGGATGGATGTCCTGTTCTGATTCTAAACGGGATGGATGTCCTGTTCTGATTCTAAATGGGATGTATGTTTTGATTCTAAATGGGATGGATGTCCTGTTCTGATTCTAAATGGGATGGATGTCCTGTTCTGATTCTAAACGGGATGGATGTCCTGTTCTGATTCTAAACGGGATGGATGTCCTGTTCTGATTCTAAATGGGATGGATGTTTTGATTCTAAATGGGATGGATGTTCTGATTTTAAATGGGATGGATGTTTTGATTCTAAATGGGATGGATGTTTTGATTCTAAATGGGATGGATGTTCTGATTCTAAGTGAGATGGATGTTCTGATTCTAAATGGGATGGATGTTTTGATTCTAAATGAGATGGATGTCCTGTTCTGATTCTAAATGGGATGGGTGTCCTGTTCTGATTCTAAATGGGATGGATGTCCTGTTCTGATTCTAAATGGGATGGATGTTTTGATTCTAAATGGGATGGATGTTCTGATTTTAAATGGGATGGATGTTCTGATTCTAAATGGGATGGATGTTCTGATTCTAAATGGGATGGATGTTTTGATTCTAAATGGGATGGATGTTTTGATTCTAAATGGGATGGATGTTTTGATTCTAAATGGGATGGATGTTTCTGATTCTAAATGGGATGGATGTTCTGTTCTGATTCTAAATGGGATGGATGTTCTGATTCTAAATGAGATGGATGTTCTGATTCTAAATGGGATGGATGTTCTGATTCTAAATGGGATGGGTGTCCTGTTCTGATTCTAAATGGGATGGGATGGATGTTCTGATTCTAAATGGGATGGGATGTTCTGATTCTAAATGGGATGGATGCCTTGTTCTGATTCTAAATGGGATGGATGTCCTGTTCTGATTCTAAATGGGATGGATGTTTTGATTCTAAATGAGATGGATGTTCTGATTCTAAATGGGATGGATGTCCTGTTCTGATTCTAAATGGGATGGATGTTTTGATTCTAAATGGGATGGATGTTCTGATTCTAAATGGGATGGATGTCCTGTTCTGATTCTAAATGGGATGGATGTCCTGTTCTGATTCTAAACGGGATGGATGTCCTGTTCTGATTCTAAATGGGATGGATGTCCTGTTCTGATTCTAAATGGATGGATGTTCTGATTCTAAATGGGATGGATGTTCTGATTCTAAATGGGATGGATGTCCTGTTCTGATTCTAAATGGGATGGATGTCCTGTTCTGATTCTAAATGGGATGGATGTCCTGTTCTGATTCTAAATGGGATGGATGTCCTGTTCTGATTCTAAATGGGATGGATGTCCTGTTCTGATTCTAAATGGGATGGATGTCCTGTTCTGATTCTAAATGGGATGGATGTCCTGTTCTGATTCTAAATGGGATGGATGTTTTGATTCTAAATGAGATGGATGTTCTGATTCTAAACGGGATGGATGTCCTGTTCAGATTCTAAATGGGATGGATGTTTTGATACTAAATGGATTGGATGTTCTGATTCTAAATGGGATGGATGTCCTGTTCTGATTCTAAATGGGATGGATGTTTTGATTCTAAATGGATGGATGTTTTGATTCTAAATGGGATGGATGTCCTGTTCTGATTCTAAACGGGATGGGTGTCCTGTTCTGATTCTAAACGGGATGGATGTCTTGTTCTGATTCTAAATGGGATGGATGTCCTGTTCTGATTCTAAATGGGATGGATGTCCTGTTCTGATTCTAAATGGGATGGATGTTTTGATTGTAAATGGGATGGATGTCCTGTTCTGATTCTAAATGGGATGGATGTCCTGTTCTGATTCTAAATGGGATGGATGTTTGATTCTAAATGGGATGGATGTTTTGATTCTAAATGGGATGGATGTTTTGATTCTAAATGGGATGGATGTTTTGATTCTAAATGGGATGGATGTTCTGATTCTAAATGGGATGGATGTCCTGTTCTGATTTTAAATGGGATGGATGTTTTGATTCTAAATGGGATGGATGTCCTGTTCTGATTCTAAATGGGATGGATGTCCTGTTCTGATTCTAAACGGGATGGGTGTCCTGTTCTGATTCTAAACGGGATGGATGTCCTGTTCTGATTCTAAATGGGATGGATGTCCTGTTCTGATTCTAAACGGGATGGGTGTCCTGTTCTGATTCTAAATGGGATGGATGTTTTGATTCTAAATGAGATGGATGTTCTGATTCTAAATGGGATGGATGTCCTGTTCTGATTCTAAATGGGATGGATGTCCTGTTCTGATTCTAAATGGGATGGATGTCCTGTTCTGATTCTAAATGGGATGGATGTCCTGTTCTGATTCTAAACGGGATGGATGTCCTGTTCTGATTCTAAACGGGATGGATGTCCTGTTCTGATTCTAAATGGGATGGATGTCCTGTTCTGATTCTAAATGTGATGGATGGATGTTCTGATTCTAAATGTGATGGATGGATGTTCTGATTCTAAATGTGATGGATGGATGTTCTGATTCTAAATGGGATGGATGTTTTGATTCTAAATGGGATGGATGTTCTGATTCTAAATGGGATGGATGTCCTGTTCTGATTCTAAATGGAATGGATGTCCTGTTCTGATTCTAAATGGGATGGATGTTTTGATTCTAAATGGGATGGATGTTCTGATTCTAAATGGGATGGATGTTCTGATTCTAAATGGGATGGATGTCCTGTTCTGATTCTAAATGGGATGGATGTTCTGATTCTAAACAGGATGGATGTTCTGATTCTAAATGGGATGGATGTTCTGATTCTAAATGGGATGGATGTTCTGATTCTAAATGGGATGGATGTTCTGATTCTAAATGGGATGGATGTTCTGATTCTAAATGGGATGGATGTTCTGATTCTAAATGGGATGGATGTTCTGATTCTAAATGGGATGGATGTTCTGATTCTAAATGGGATGGATGTCCTGTTCTGATTCTAAATGGGATGGATGTCCTGTTCTGATTCTAAATGGGATGGATGTTCTGATTCTAAATGGAATGGATGTCCTGTTCTGATTCTAAATGGGATGGATGTTTTGATTCTAAATGAGATGGATGTCCTGTTCTGATTCTAAATGGGATGGATGTTCTGATTCTAAATGAGATGGATGTTCTGATTCTAAATGGGATGGATGTCCTGTTCTGATTCTAAATTGGATGGATGTCCTGTTCTGATTCTAAACGGGATGGATGTCCTGTTCTGATTCTAAATGGGATGGATGTCCTGTTCTGATTCTAAATGGGATGGATGTTTTGATTCTAAATGGGATGGATGTCCTGTTCTGATTCTAAATGGGATGGATGTCCTGTTCTGATTCTAAATGGGATGGATGTTCTGATTCTAAATGGGATGGATGTCCTGTTCTGATTCTAAATGGGATGGATGTTTTGATTCTAAATGGGATGGATGTCCTGTTCTGATTCTAAATGGGATGGATGTTCTGATTCTAAATGGGATGGATGTTCTGATTCTAAATGGGATGGATGTCCTGTTCTGATTCTAAATGGGATGGATGTCCTGTTCTGATTCTAAATGGGATGGATGTCCTGTTCTGATTCTAAATGGGATGGATGTCCTGTTCTGATTCTAAATGGGATGGATGTTTTGATTCTAAATGGGATGGATGTCCTGTTCTGATTCTAAATGGGATGGATGTCCTGTTCTGATTCTAAATGGGATGGATGTCCTGTTCTGATTCTAAATGGGATGGATGTCCTGTTCTGATTCTAAATGGGATGGATGTCCTGTTCTGATTCTAAATGGGATGGATGTTCTGATTCTAAATGGGATGGATGTTTTGATTCTAAATGTGATGGATGGATGTTCTGATTCTAAATGGGATGGATGTTCTGTTCTGATTCTAAATGGGATGGATGTTCTGATTCTAAATGGGATGGATGTTCTGATTCTAAATGGGATGGATGTTCTGATTCTAAATGGGATGGATGTTCTGATTCTAAATGGGATGGATGTCCTGTTCTGATTCTAAATGGGATGGATGTCCTGTTCTGATTCTAAATGGGATGGATGTCCTGTTCTGATTCTAAATGGGATGGATGTCCTGTTCTGATTCTAAATGGGATGGATGTCCTGTTCTGATTCTAAATGGGATGGATGTCCTGTTCTGATTCTAAATGGGATGGATGTCCTGTTCTGATTCTAAATGGGATGGATGTCCTGTTCTGATTCTAAACGGGATGGATGTCCTGTTCTGATTCTAAACGGGATGGATGTCCTGTTCTGATTCTAAACGGGATGGATGTCCTGTTCTGATTCTAAATGGGATGGATGGATGTTCTGATTCTAAATGGGATGGATGGATGTTCTGATTCTAAATGGGATGGATGTTTTGATTCTAAATGAGATGGATGTTCTGATTCTAAATGGGATGGATGTCCTGTTCTGATTCTAAATGGGATGGATGTCCTGTTCTGATTCTAAATGGAATGGATGTTTTGATTCTAATTGGGATGGATGTTCTGATTCTAAATGGGATGGATGTTCTGATTCTAAATGGGATGGATGTCCTGTTCTGATTCTAAATGGGATGGATGTTCTGATTCTAAATGGGATGGATGTTCTGATTCTAAATGGGATGGATGTTCTGATTCTAAATGGGATGGATGTTCTGATTCTAAATGGGATGGATGTTCTGATTCTAAATGGGATGGATGTTCTGATTCTAAATGGGATGGATGTTCTGATTCTAAATGGGATGGATGTTCTGATTCTAAATGGGATGGATGTTTTGATTCTAAATGAGATGGATGTTCTGATTCTAAATGGGATGGATGTCCTGTTCTGATTCTAAATGGGATGGATGTCCTGTTCTGATTCTAAATGGGATGGATGTTCTGATTCTAAATGGATGGATGTCCTGTTCTGATTCTAAATGGGATGGATGTTCTGATTCTAAATGGGATGGATGTTCTGATTCTAAATGGGATGGATGTTTTGATTCTAAATGGGATGGATGTTCTGATTCTAAATGGGATGGATGTCCTGTTCTGATTCTAAATGGATGGATGTCCTGTTCTGATTCTAAATGGGATGGATGTTTTGATTCTAAATGGGATGGATGTTCTGATTCTAAATGGGATGGATGTTCTGATTCTAAATGGGATGGATGTCCTGTTCTGATTCTAAATGGGATGGATGTTCTGATTCTAAATGGGATGGATGTTCTGATTCTAAATGGGATGGATGTTCTGATTCTAAATGGGATGGATGTTCTGATTCTAAATGGGATGGATGTTCTGATTCTAAATGGGATGGATGTTCTGATTCTAAATGGGATGGATGTTCTGATTCTAAATGGGATGGATGTTCTGATTCTAAATGGGATGGATGTTTTGATTCTAAATGGGATGGATGTTCTGATTCTAAATGGGATGGATGTCCTGTTCTGATTCTAAATGGGATGGATGTTCTGATTCTAAATTGAATGGATGTCCTGTTCTGATTCTAAATGGGATGGATGTCCTGTTCTGATTCTAAATGGGATGGATGTTTTGATTCTAAATGAGATGGATGTCCTGTTCTGATTCTAAATGGGATGGATGTTCTGATTCTAAATGGGATGGATGTTCTGATTCTAAATGGGATGGATGTCCTGTTCTGATTCTAAACGGGATGGGTGTCCTGTTCTGATTCTAAACGGGATGGGTGTCCTGTTCTGATTCTAAACGGGATGGGTGTCCTGTTCTGATTCTAAATGGGATGGATGTTCTGATTCTAAATGGGATGGATGTCCTGTTCTGATTCTAAATGGGATGGATGTCCTGTTCTGATTCTAAATGGGATGGATGTCCTGTTCTGATTCTAAATGGGATGGATGTCCTGTTCTGATTCTAAATGGGATGGATGTCCTGTTCTGATTCTAAATGGGATGGATGTCCTGTTCTGATTCTAAATGGGATGGATGTCCTGTTCTGATTCTAAATGGGATGGATGTTTTGATTCTAAATGGGATGGATGTTCTGATTCTAAATGGGATGGATGTCCTGTTCTGATTCTAAATGGGATGGATGTTTTGATTCTAAATGGATGGATGTTCTGATTCTAAATGGGATGGATGTCCTGTTCTGATTCTAAATGGGATGGATGTTTTGATTCTAAATGGATGGATGTTTTGATTCTAAATGGGATGGATGTCCTGTTCTGATTCTAAATGGGATGGATGTCCTGTTCTGATTCTAAATGGGATGGATGTCTTGTTCTGATTCTAAATGGGATGGATGTCCTGTTCTGATTCTAAATGGGATGGATGTCCTGTTCTGATTCTAAATGGGATGGATGTTTTGATTCTAAATGGGATGGATGTCCTGTTCTGATTCTAAATGGGATGGATGTCCTGTTCTGATTCTAAATGGGATGGATGTTTTGATTCTAAATGGGATGGATGTTTTGATTCTAAATGGGATGGATGTTTTGATTCTAAATGGGATGGATGTTCTGATTCTAAATGAGATGGATGTTCTGATTCTAAATGGGATGGATGTCCTGTTCTGATTCTAAATGGGATGGATGTTTTGATTCTAAATGGGATGGATGTCCTGTTCTGATTCTAAATGGGATGGATTTCCTGTTCTGATTCTAAACGGGATGGATGTCCTGTTCTGATTCTAAATGGGATGGATGTCCTGTTCTGATTCTAAATGGGATGGATGTCCTGTTCTGATTCTAAACGGGATGGATGTCCTGTTCTGATTCTAAATGGAATGGATGTTTTGATTCTAAATGGGATGGATGTTCTGATTCTAAATGGGATGGATGTCCTGTTCTGATTCTAAATGGGATGGATGTCCTGTTCTGATTCTAAATGGGATGGATGTCCTGTTCTGATTCTAAATGGGATGGATTTCCTGTTCTGATTCTAAACGGGATGGATGTCCTGTTCTGATTCTAAATGAGATGGATGTCCTGTTCTGATTCTAAATGGGATGGGTGTCCTGTTCTGATTCTAAATGGGATGGATGTCCTGTTCTGATTCTAAATGGGATGGATGTTTTGATTCTAAATGGGATGGATGTTCTGATTTTAAATGGGATGGATGTTTTGATTCTAAATGGGATGGATGTTTTGATTCTAAATGGGATGGATGTTCTGATTCTAAGTGAGATGGATGTTCTGATTCTAAATGGGATGGATGTTTTGATTCTAAATGAGATGGATGTCCTGTTCTGATTCTAAATGGGATGGGTGTCCTGTTCTGATTCTAAACGGGATGGATGTCCTGTTCTGATTCTAAACGGGATGGATGTCCTGTTCTGATTCTAAACGGGATGGATGTCCTGTTCTGATTTTAAACGTGATGGATGGATGTTCTGATTCTAAATGGGATGGATGGATGTTCTGATTCTAAATGGGATGGATGTTTTGATTCTAAATGGGATGGATGTTCTGATTCTAAATGGGATGGATGTCCTGTTCTGATTCTAAATGGGATGGATGTCCTGTTCTGATTCTAAATGGGATGGATGTTTTGATTCTAAATGGGATGGATGTTCTGATTCTAAATGGGATGGATGTTCTGATTCTAAATGGGATGGATGTCCTGTTCTGATTCTAAATGGGATGGATGTTCTGATTCTAAATGGGATGGATGTTCTGATTCTAAATGGGATGGATGTTCTGATTCTAAATGGGATGGATGTTCTGATTCTAAATGGGATGGATGTTCTGATTCTAAATGGGATGGATGTTCTGATTCTTAATGGGATGGATGTTCTGATTCTAAATGGGATGGATGTTTTGATTCTAAATGAGATGGATGTTCTGATTCTAAATGGGATGGATGTCCTGTTCTGATTCTAAATGGGATGGATGCCCTGTTCTGATTCTAAATGGGATGGATGTTCTGATTCTAAATTGAATGGATGTCCTGTTCTGATTCTAAATTGGATGGATGTTCTGATTCTAAATGGGATGGATGTTCTGATTCTAAATGTGATGGATGTTTTGATTCTAAATGAGATGGATGTTCTGATTCTAAATGGGATGGATGCCCTGTTCTGATTCTAAATTGAATGGATGTCCTGTTCTGATTCTAAATGGGATGGATGTTTTGATTCTAATTGGGATGGATGTTCTGATTCTAAATGGGATGGATGTTCTGATTCTAAATGGGATGGATGTCCTGTTCTGATTCTAAATGGGATGGATGTTCTGATTCTAAATGGGATGGATGTTCTGATTCTAAATGGGATGGATGTTCTGATTCTAAATGGGATGGATGTTCTGATTCTAAATGGGATGGATGTTCTGATTCTAAATGGGATGGATGTTCTGATTCTAAATGGGATGGATGTTCTGATTCTAAATGGGATGGATGTTCTGATTCTAAATGGGATGGATGTTTTGATTCTAAATGAGATGGATGTTCTGATTCTAAATGGGATGGATGTCCTGTTCTGATTCTAAATGGGATGGATGTTCTGATTCTAAATTGAATGGATGTCCTGTTCTGATTCTAAATGGGATGGATGTCCTGTTCTGATTCTAAATGGGATGGATGTTTTGATTCTAAATGAGATGGATGTCCTGTTCTGATTCTAAATGGGATGGATGTTCTGATTCTAAATGGGATGGATGTTCTGATTCTAAATGGGATGGATGTCCTGTTCTGATTCTAAATGGGATGGATGTCCTGTTCTGATTCTAAATGGGATGGGTGTCCTGTTCTGATTCTAAATGGGATGGATGTTCTGATTCTAAATGGGATGGATGTCCTGTTCTGATTCTAAATGGGATGGATGTCCTGTTCTGATTCTAAATGGGATGGATGTCCTGTTCTGATTCTAAATGGGATGGATGTCCTGTTCTGATTCTAAATGGGATGGATGTCCTGTTCTGATTCTAAATGGGATGGATGTCCTGTTCTGATTCTAAATGGGATGGATGTCCTGTTCTGATTCTAAATGGGATGGATGTTTTGATTCTAAATGGGATGGATGTTCTGATTCTAAATGGGATGGATGTCCTGTTCTGATTCTAAATGGGATGGATGTTTTGATTCTAAATGGATGGATGTTTTGATTCTAAATGGGATGGATGTCCTGTTCTGATTCTAAATGGGATGGATGTCCTGTTCTGATTCTAAACGGGATGGATGTCTTGTTCTGATTCTAAATGGGATGGATGTCCTGTTCTGATTCTAAATGGGATGGATGTCCTGTTCTGATTCTAAATGGGATGGATGTTTTGATTCTAAATGGGATGGATGTCCTGTTCTGATTCTAAATGGGATGGATGTCCTGTTCTGATTCTAAATGGGATGGATGTTTTGATTCTAAATGGGATGGATGTTTTGATTCTAAATGGGATGGATGTTTTGATTCTAAATGGGATGGATGTTCTGATTCTAAATGGGATGGATGTTCTGATTCTAAATGGGATGGATGTCCTGTTCTGATTCTAAATGGGATGGATGTTTTGATTCTAAATGGGATGGATGTCCTGTTCTGATTCTAAATGGGATGGATGTCCTGTTCTGATTCTAAATGGGATGGATGTCCTGTTCTGATTCTAAATGGGATGGATGTCCTGTTCTGATTCTAAATGGGATGGATGTCCTGTTCTGATTCTAAATGGGATGGATGTTTTGATTCTAAATGGGATGGATGTTCTGATTCTAAATGGGATGGATGTCCTGTTCTGATTCTAAATGGGATGGATGTCCTGTTCTGATTCTAAATGGGATGGATGTCCTGTTCTGATTCTAAATGGGATGGATGTCCTGTTCTGATTCTAAATGGGATGGATGTCCTGTTCTGATTCTAAATGGGATGGATGTCCTGTTCTGATTCTAAATGGGATGGATGTCCTGTTCTGATTCTAAATGGGATGGATGTCCTGTTCTGATTCTAAATGGGATGGATGTTTTGATTCTAAATGGGATGGATGTTCTGATTTTAAATGGGATGGATGTTTTGATTCTAAATGGGATGGATGTTTTGATTCTAAATGGGATGGATGTTCTGATTCTAAATGGGATGGATGTTCTGATTCTAAATGGGATGGATGTTTTGATTCTAAATGGGATGGATGTCCTGTTCTGATTCTAAATGGGATGGATGTCCTGTTCTGATTCTAAATGGGATGGATGTCCTGTTCTGATTCTAAATGGGATGGATGTTTTGATTCTAAATGGGATGGATGTTCTGATTCTAAATGGGATGGATGTTCTGATTCTAAATGGGATGGATGTTCTGATTCTAAATGGGATGGATGTTTTGATTCTAAATGGGATGGATGTTTTGATTCTAAATGGGATGGAGGTTTTGATTCTAAATGTGATGGATGGATGTTCTGATTCTAAATGGGATGGATGTTCTGTTCTGATTCTAAATGGGATGGATGTTCTGATTCTAAATGAGATGGATGTTTTGATTCTAAATGAGATGGATGTTCTGATTCTAAATGGGATGGATGCCCTGTTCTGATTCTAAATTGAATGGATGTCCTGTTCTGATTCTAAATGGGATGGATGTTCTGATTCTAAATGGGATGGATGTTCTGATTCTAAATGGGATGGATGTTCTGATTCTAAATGGGATGGATGTTCTGATTCTAAATGGGATGGATGTTTTGATTCTAAATGGGATGGATGTTCTGATTCTAAATGGGATGGATGTCCTGTTCTGATTCTAAATGGGATGGATGTTCTGATTCTAAATGGGATGGATGTCCTGTTCTGATTCTAAATGGGATGGATGTCCTGTTCTGATTCTAAATGGGATGGATGTTTTGATTCTAAATGGGATGGATGTCCTGTTCTGATTCTAAATGGGATGGATGTTCTGATTCTAAATGGGATGGATGTTCTGATTCTAAATGGGATGGATGTCCTGTTCTGATTCTAAATGGGATGGATGTCCTGTTCTGATTCTAAATGGGATGGATGTCCTGTTCTGATTCTAAATGGGATGGATGTTCTGATTCTAAATGGGATGGATGTCCTGTTCTGATTCTAAATGGGATGGATGTCCTGTTCTGATTCTAAATGGGATGGATGTCCTGTTCTGATTCTAAATGGGATGGATGTCCTGTTCTGATTCTAAATGGGATGGATGTCCTGTTCTGATTCTAAATGGGATGGATGTCCTGTTCTGATTCTAAATGGGATGGATGTCCTGTTCTGATTCTAAATGGGATGGATGTTTTGATTCTAAATGGGATGGATGTTCTGATTCTAAATGGGATGGATGTCCTGTTCTGATTCTAAATGGGATGGATGTTTTGATTCTAAATGGATGGATGTTCTGATTCTAAATGGGATGGATGTCCTGTTCTGATTCTAAATGGGATGGATGTTTGATTCTAAATGGGATGGATGTTCTGATTCTAAATGGGATGGATGTTTTGATTCTAAATGGGATGGATGTTTTGATTCTAAATGGGATGGATGTTCTGATTCTAAATGGGATGGATGTTCTGATTCTAAATGGGATGGATGTTTTGATTCTAAATGGGATGGATGTCCTGTTCTGATTCTAAATGGGATGGATGTCCTGTTCTGATTCTAAATGGGATGGATGTCCTGTTCTGATTCTAAATGGGATGGATGTCCTGTTCTGATTCTAAATGGGATGGATGTCCTGTTCTGATTCTAAACGGGATGGATGGATGTTCTGATTCTAAATGGATGGATGGATGTTCTGATTCTAAATGGGATGGATGTTTTGATTCTAAATGGGATGGATGTTCTGATTCTAAATGGGATGGATGTCCTGTTCTGATTCTAAATGGGATGGATGTCCTGTTCTGATTCTAAATGGGATGGATGTTTTGATTCTAAATGGGATGGATGTTCTGATTCTAAATGGGATGGATGTTCTGATTCTAAATGGGATGGATGTCCTGTTCTGATTCTAAATGGGATGGATGTTCTGATTCTAAATGGGATGGATGTTCTGATTCTAAATGGGATGGATGTTCTGATTCTAAATGGGATGGATGTTCTGATTCTAAATGGGATGGATGTTCTGATTCTAAATGGGATGGATGTTCTGATTCTAAATGGGATGGATGTTCTGATTCTAAATGGGATGGATGTTTTGATTCTAAATGGGATGGATGTTCTGATTCTAAATGGGATGGATGTCCTGTTCTGATTCTAAATGGGATGGATGTCCTGTTCTGATTCTAAATGGGATGGATGTTCTGATTCTAAATGGATGGATGTCCTGTTCTGATTCTAAATGGGATGGATGTTCTGATTCTAAATGGGATGGATGTTCTGATTCTAAATGGGATGGATGTTTTGATTCTAAATGGGATGGATGTTCTGATTCTAAATGGGATGGATGTCCTGTTCTGATTCTAAATGGGATGGATGTCCTGTTCTGATTCTAAATGGGATGGATGTTTTGATTCTAAATGGGATGGATGTTCTGATTCTAAATGGGATGGATGTTCTGATTCTAAATGGGATGGATGTCCTGTTCTGATTCTAAATGGGATGGATGTTCTGATTCTAAATGGGATGGATGTTCTGATTCTAAATGGGATGGATGTTCTGATTCTAAATGGGATGGATGTTCTGATTCTAAATGGGATGGATGTTCTGATTCTAAATGGGATGGATGTTCTGATTCTAAATGGGATGGATGTTCTGATTCTAAATGGGATGGATGTTCTGATTCTAAATGGGATGGATGTTTTGATTCTAAATGGGATGGATGTTCTGATTCTAAATGGGATGGATGTCCTGTTCTGATTCTAAATGGGATGGATGTTCTGATTCTAAATGGGATGGATGTCCTGTTCTGATTCTAAATGGGATGGATGTCCTGTTCTGATTCTAAATGGGATGGATGTTTTGATTCTAAATGGGATGGATGTCCTGTTCTGATTCTAAATGGGATGGATGTTCTGATTCTAAATGGGATGGATGTTCTGATTCTAAATGGGATGGATGTCCTGTTCTGATTCTAAATGGGATGGATGTCCTGTTCTGATTCTAAATGGGATGGATGTCCTGTTCTGATTCTAAATGGGATGGATGTTCTGATTCTAAATGGGATGGATGTCCTGTTCTGATTCTAAATGGGATGGATGTCCTGTTCTGATTCTAAATGGGATGGATGTCCTGTTCTGATTCTAAATGGGATGGATGTCCTGTTCTGATTCTAAATGGGATGGATGTCCTGTTCTGATTCTAAATGGGATGGATGTCCTGTTCTGATTCTAAATGGGATGGATGTCCTGTTCTGATTCTAAATGGGATGGATGTTTTGATTCTAAATGGGATGGATGTTCTGATTCTAAATGGGATGGATGTCCTGTTCTGATTCTAAATGGGATGGATGTTTTGATTCTAAATGGATGGATGTTTTGATTCTAAATGGGATGGATGTCCTGTTCTGATTCTAAATGGGATGGATGTCCTGTTCTGATTCTAAATGGGATGGATGTCTTGTTCTGATTCTAAATGGGATGGATGTCCTGTTCTGATTCTAAATGGGATGGATGTCCTGTTCTGATTCTAAATGGGATGGATGTTTTGATTCTAAATGGGATGGATGTCCTGTTCTGATTCTAAATGGGATGGATGTCCTGTTCTGATTCTAAATGGGATGGATGTTTTGATTCTAAATGGGATGGATGTTTTGATTCTAAATGGGATGGATGTTTTGATTCTAAATGGGATGGATGTTCTGATTCTAAATGGGATGGATGTTCTGATTCTAAATGGGATGGATGTCCTGTTCTGATTCTAAATGGGATGGATGTTTTGATTCTAAATGGGATGGATGTCCTGTTCTGATTCTAAATGGGATGGATGTCCTGTTCTGATTCTAAATGGGATGGATGTCCTGTTCTGATTCTAAATGGGATGGATGTCCTGTTCTGATTCTAAATGGGATGGATGTCCTGTTCTGATTCTAAATGGGATGGATGTTTTGATTCTAAATGGGATGGATGTTCTGATTCTAAATGGGATGGATGTCCTGTTCTGATTCTAAATGGGATGGATGTCCTGTTCTGATTCTAAATGGGATGGATGTCCTGTTCTGATTCTAAATGGGATGGATGTCCTGTTCTGATTCTAAATGGGATGGATGTCCTGTTCTGATTCTAAATGGGATGGATGTCCTGTTCTGATTCTAAATGGGATGGATGTCCTGTTCTGATTCTAAATGGGATGGATGTCCTGTTCTGATTCTAAATGGGATGGATGTTTGATTCTAAATGGGATGGATGTTCTGATTCTAAATGGGATGGATGTTTTGATTCTAAATGGGATGGATGTTTTGATTCTAAATGGGATGGATGTTCTGATTCTAAATGGGATGGATGTTCTGATTCTAAATGGGATGGATGTTTTGATTCTAAATGGGATGGATGTCCTGTTCTGATTCTAAATGGGATGGATGTCCTGTTCTGATTCTAAATGGGATGGATGTCCTGTTCTGATTCTAAATGGGATGGATGTTTTGATTCTAAATGGGATGGATGTTCTGATTCTAAATGGGATGGATGTTCTGATTCTAAATGGGATGGATGTTCTGATTCTAAATGGGATGGAGGTTTTGATTCTAAATGGGATGGAGGTTTTGATTCTAAATGGGATGGAGGTTTTGATTCTAAATGTGATGGATGGATGTTCTGATTCTAAATGGGATGGATGTTCTGTTCTGATTCTAAATGGGATGGATGTTCTGATTCTAAATGAGATGGATGTTTTGATTCTAAATGAGATGGATGTTCTGATTCTAAATGGGATGGATGCCCTGTTCTGATTCTAAATTGAATGGATGTCCTGTTCTGATTCTAAATGGGATGGATGTTCTGATTCTAAATGGGATGGATGTTCTGATTCTAAATGGGATGGATGTTCTGATTCTAAATGGGATGGATGTTCTGATTCTAAATGGGATGGATGTTTTGATTCTAAATGAGATGGATGTTCTGATTCTAAATGGGATGGATGTCCTGTTCTGATTCTAAATGGGATGGATGTTCTGATTCTAAATTGAATGGATGTCCTGTTCTGATTCTAAATGGGATGGATGTCCTGTTCTGATTCTAAATGGGATGGATGTTTTGATTCTAAATGAGATGGATGTCCTGTTCTGATTCTAAATGGGATGGATGTTCTGATTCTAAATGGGATGGATGTTCTGATTCTAAATGGGATGGATGTCCTGTTCTGATTCTAAACGGGATGGGTGTCCTGTTCTGATTCTAAACGGGATGGGTGTCCTGTTCTGATTCTAAATGGGATGGATGTTCTGATTCTAAATGGGATGGATGTCCTGTTCTGATTCTAAATGGGATGGATGTCCTGTTCTGATTCTAAATGGGATGGATGTCCTGTTCTGATTCTAAATGGGATGGATTTCCTGTTCTGATTCTAAACGGGATGGATGTCCTGTTCTGATTCTAAATGGGATGGATGTCCTGTTCTGATTCTAAATGGGATGGATGTCCTGTTCTGATTCTAAATGGGATGGATGTTTTGATTCTAAATGGGATGGATGTTCTGATTCTAAATGGGATGGATGTCCTGTTCTGATTCTAAATGGGATGGATGTTTTGATTCTAAATGGATGGATGTTCTGATTCTAAATGGGATGGATGTCCTGTTCTGATTCTAAATGGGATGGATGTTTTGATTCTAAATGGATGGATGTTTTGATTCTAAATGGGATGGATGTCCTGTTCTGATTCTAAATGGGATGGATGTCCTGTTCTGATTCTAAATGGGATGGATGTCTTGTTCTGATTCTAAATGGGATGGATGTCCTGTTCTGATTCTAAATGGGATGGATGTCCTGTTCTGATTCTAAATGGGATGGATGTTTTGATTCTAAATGGGATGGATGTCCTGTTCTGATTCTAAATGGGATGGATGTCCTGTTGTGATTCTAAATGGGATGGATGTTTTGATTCTAAATGGGATGGATGTTTTGATTCTAAATGGGATGGATGTTTTGATTCTAAATGGGATGGATGTTCTGATTCTAAATGAGATGGATGTTCTGATTCTAAATGGGATGGATGTCCTGTTCTGATTCTAAATGGGATGGATGTTTTGATTCTAAATGAGATGGATGTCCTGTTCTGATTCTAAATGGGATGGATGTCCTGTTCTGATTCTAAATGGGATGGGTGTCCTGTTCTGATTCTAAATGGGATGGATGTCCTGTTCTGATTCTAAATGGGATGGATGTCCTGTTCTGATTCTAAATGGGATGGATGTCCTGTTCTGATTCTAAACGGAATGGATGTTTTGATTCTAAATGAGATGGATGTTCTGATTCTAAATGGGATGGATGTCCTGTTCTGATTCTAAATGGGATGGATGTCCTGTTCTGATTCTAAATGGGATGGATGTCCTGTTCTGATTCTAAATGGGATGGATGTCCTGTTCTGATTCTAAACGGGATGGATGTCCTGTTCTGATTCTAAATGAGATGGATGTCCTGTTCTGATTCTAAATGGGATGGGTGTCCTGTTCTGATTCTAAATGGGATGGATGTCCTGTTCTGATTCTAAATGGGATGGATGTTTTGATTCTAAATGGGATGGATGTTCTGATTTTAAATGGGATGGATGTTTTGATTCTAAATGGGATGGATGTTTTGATTCTAAATGGGATGGATGTTCTGATTCTAAGTGAGATGGATGTTCTGATTCTAAATGGGATGGATGTTTTGATTCTAAATGGGATGGATGTCCTGTTCTGATTCTAAACGGGATGGATGTCCTGTTCTGATTCTAAACGGGATGGATGTCCTGTTCTGATTCTAAATGGGATGGATGTTTTGATTCTAAATGAGATGGATGTTCTGATTCTAAATGGGATGGATGTTCTGATTCTAAATGGGATGGATGTTCTGATTCTAAATGGGATGGAGGTTTTGATTCTAAATGGGATGGAGGTTTTGATTCTAAATGGGATGGAGGTTTTGATTCTAAATGTGATGGATGGATGTTCTGATTCTAAATGGGATGGATGTTCTGTTCTGATTCTAAATGGGATGGATGTTCTGATTCTAAATGGGATGGATGTTCTGATTCTAAATGGGATGGATGTTCTGATTCTAAATGGGATGGATGTCCTGTTCTGATTCTAAATGGGATGGATGGATGTTCTGATTCTAAATGGGATGGGATGTTCTGATTCTAAATGGGATGGATGCCTTGTTCTGATTCTAAATGGGATGGATGTCCTGTTCTGATTCTAAATGGGATGGATGTTTTGATTCTAAATGAGATGGATGTTCTGATTCTAAATGGGATGGATGTCCTGTTCTGATTCTAAATGGGATGGATGTTTTGATTCTAAATGGGATGGATGTTCTGATTCTAAATGGGATGGATGTCCTGTTCTGATTCTAAATGGGATGGGTGTCCTGTTCTGATTCTAAACGGGATGGATGTCTTGTTCTGATTCTAAATGGGATGGATGTCTTGTTCTGATTCTAAATGGAATGGATGTTCTGATTCTAAATGGGATGGATGTTCTGATTCTAAATGGGATGGATTCCTGTTCTGATTCTAAATGGGATGGATGTCCTGTTCTGATTCTAAATGGGATGGATGTCCTGTTCTGATTCTAAATGGGATGGATGTCCTGTTCTGATTCTAAATGGGATGGATGTTTTGATTCTAAATGGGATGGATGTTCTGATTCTAAATGGGATGGATGTCCTGTTCTGATTCTAAATGGGATGGATGTTTTGATTCTAAATGGATGGATGTTCTGATTCTAAATGGGATGGATGTCCTGTTCTGATTCTAAATGGGATGGATGTTTTGATTCTAAATGGATGGATGTTTGATTCTAAATGGGATGGATGTCCTGTTCTGATTCTAAATGGGATGGATGTCCTGTTCTGATTCTAAATGGGATGGATGTCCTGTTCTGATTCTAAATGGGATGGATGTCCTGTTCTGATTCTAAATGGGATGGATGTCCTGTTCTGATTCTAAATGGGATGGATGTTTTGATTCTAAATGGGATGGATGTTTTGATTCTAAATGGGATGGATGTTTTGATTCTAAATGGGATGGATGTTCTGATTCTAAATGGATGGATGTTCTGATTCTAAATGGGATGGATGTCCTGTTCTGATTTAAATGGGATGGATGTTTTGATTCTAAATGAGATGGATGTCCTGTTCTGATTCTAAATGGGATGGATGTCCTGTTCTGATTCTAAACGGGATGGGTGTCCTGTTCTGATTCTAAACGGGATGGATGTCCTGTTCTGATTCTAAATGGGATGGATGTCCTGTTCTGATTCTAAACGGGATGGGTGTCCTGTTCTGATTCTAAACGGAATGGATGTTTTGATTCTAAATGAGATGGATGTTCTGATTCTAAATGGGATGGATGTCCTGTTCTGATTCTAAATGGGATGGATGTCCTGTTCTGATTCTAAATGGGATGGATGTCCTGTTCTGATTCTAAATGGGATGGATGTCCTGTTCTGATTCTAAACGGGATTGATGTCCTGTTCTGATTCTAAACGGGATGGATGTCCTGTTCTGATTCTAAAGGATGGATGTCCTGTTCTGATTCTAAATGGGATGGATGGATGTTCTGATTCTAAATGTGATGGATGGATGTTCTGATTCTAAATGGGATGGATGTTTCTGATTCTAAATGGGATGGATGTTTTGATTCTAAATGAGATGGATGTTCTGATTCTAAATGGGATGGATGCCCTGTTCTGATTCTAAATTGAATGGATGTCCTGTTCTGATTCTAAATGGAATGGATGTTTTGATTCTAATTGGGATGGATGTTCTGATTCTAAATGGGATGGATGTTCTGATTCTAAATGGGATGGATGTCCTGTTCTGATTCTAAACGGGATGGATGTTCTGATTCTAAACGGGATGGATGTTCTGATTCTAAATGGGATGGATGTTCTGATTCTAAATGGGATGGATGTTCTGATTCTAAATGGGATGGATGTTCTGATTCTAAATGGGATGGATGTTCTGATTCTAAATGGGATGGATGTTCTGATTCTAAATGGGATGGATGTTCTGATTCTAAATGGGATGGATGTTCTGATTCTAAATGGGATGGATGTTCTGATTCTAAATGGGATGGATGTTTTGATTCTAAATGAGATGGATGTTCTGATTCTAAATGGGATGGATGTCCTGTTCTGATTCTAAATGGGATGGATGCCCTGTTCTGATTCTAAATGGGATGGATGTTCTGATTCTAAATGGAATGGATGTCCTGTTCTGATTCTAAATGGGATGGATGTTTTGATTCTAAATGAGATGGATGTCCTGTTCTGATTCTAAATGGGATGGATGTTCTGATTCTAAATGGGATGGATGTTCTGATTCTAAATGGGATGGATGTCCTGTTCTGATTCTAAATGGATGGATGTCCTGTTCTGATTCTAAACGGGATGGATGTCCTGTTCTGATTCTAAATGGATGGATGTCCTGTTCTGATTCTAAATGGGATGGATGTTTTGATTCTAAATGGGATGGATGTCCTGTTCTGATTCTAAATGGGATGGATGTCCTGTTCTGATTCTAAACGGGATGGATGTCCTGTTCTGATTCTAAATGGGATGGATGTCTGTTCTGATTCTAAATGGGATGGATGTCCTGTTCTGATTCTAAATGGGATGGATGTCCTGTTCTGATTCTAAATGGGATGGATGTTCTGATTCTAAATGGGATGGATGTTTTGATTCTAAATGATGGATGGATGTTCTGATTCTAAATGGGATGGATGTTCTGTTCTGATTCTAAATGGGATGGATGTTCTGATTCTAAATGGGATGGATGTTCTGATTCTAAATGGGATGGATGTTCTGATTCTAAATGGGATGGATGTTCTGATTCTAAATGGGATGGATGTCCTGTTCTGATTCTAAATGGGATGGATGTCCTGTTCTGATTCTAAATGGGATGGATGTCCTGTTCTGATTCTAAATGGGATGGATGTCCTGTTCTGATTCTAAATGGGATGGATGTCCTGTTCTGATTCTAAATGGGATGGATGTCCTGTTCTGATTCTAAATGGGATGGATGTCCTGTTCTGATTCTAAATGGGATGGATGTCCTGTTCTGATTCTAAATGGGATGGATGTCTTGTTCTGATTCTAAATGGGATGGATGTCCTGTTCTGATTCTAAACGGGATGGATGTCCTGTTCTGATTCTAAACGGGATGTATGTCTTGTTCTGATTCTAAATGGGATGGATGTCCTGTTCTGATTCTAAATGGGATGGATGTCCTGTTCTGATTCTAAATGGGATGGATGTTTTGATTGTAAATGGGATGGATGTCCTGTTGTGATTGTAAATGGGATGGATGTCCTGTTCTGATTCTAAATGGGATGGATGTTTTGATTCTAAATGGGATGGATGTTTGATTCTAAATGGGATGGATGTTTTGATTCTAAATGGGATGGATGTTTTGATTCTAAATGGGATGGATGTTCTGATTCTAAATGGGATGGATGTTCTGATTCTAAATGGGATGGATGTCCTGTTCTGATTCTAAATGGGATGGATGTTTGATTCTAAATGGGATGGATGTCCTGTTCTGATTCTAAATGGGATGGATGTCCTGTTCTGATTCTAAATGGGATGGATGTCCTGTTCTGATTCTAAATGGGATGGATGTCCTGTTCTGATTCTAAATGGGATGGATGTCCTGTTCTGATTCTAAACGGGATGGATGTCCTGTTCTGATTCTAAATGGGATGGATGTTTTGATTCTAAATGGGATGGATGTTCTGATTCTAAATGGGATGGATGTCCTGTTCTGATTCTAAATGGGATGGATGTCCTGTTCTGATTCTAAATGGATGGATGTCCTGTTCTGATTCTAAATGGGATGGATGTCCTGTTCTGATTCTAAATGGGATGGATGTCCTGTTCTGATTCTAAATGGATGGATGTCCTGTTCTGATTCTAAATGGGATGGATGTCCTGTTCTGATTCTAAATGGGATGGATGTCCTGTTCTGATTCTAAATGGGATGGATGTTTTGATTCTAAATGGGATGGATGTTCTGATTTTAAATGGGATGGATGTTTTGATTCTAAATGGGATGGATGTTTTGATTCTAAATGGGATGGATGTTCTGATTCTAAATGGATGGATGTTCTGATTCTAAATGGGATGGATGTTTTGATTCTAAATGAGATGGATGTCCTGTTCTGATTCTAAATGGGATGGATGTCCTGTTCTGATTCTAAACGGGATGGATGTCCTGTTCTGATTCTAAATGGGATGGATGTTTTGATTCTAAATGGATGGATGTTCTGATTCTAAATGGGATGGATGTTCTGATTCTAAATGGGATGGATGTTCTGATTCTAAATGGGATGGATGTTTTGATTCTAAATGGGATGGATGTTTTGATTCTAAATGGGATGGATGTTTTTGATTCTAAATGGGGATGGATGTTCTGATTCTAAATGGGATGGATGTTCTGTTCTGATTCTAAATGGGATGGATGTTCTGATTCTAAATGGGATGGATGTTTTTGATTCTAAATGGGATGGATGTTCTGATTCTAAATGGGATGGATGTCCTGTTCTGATTCTAAATGGGATGGATGTCCTGTTCTGATTCTAAATGGGATGGATGTTTTGATTCTAAATGGGATGGATGTTCTGATTCTAAATGGATGGATGTTCTGATTCTAAATGGGATGGATGTCCTGTTCTGATTCTAAACGGGATGGATGTTCTGATTCTAAACAGGATGGATGTTCTGATTCTAAATGGGATGGATGTTCTGATTCTAAATGGGATGGATGTTCTGATTCTAAATGGGATGGATGTTCTGATTCTAAATGGGATGGATGTTCTGATTCTAAATGGGATGGATGTTCTGATTCTAAATGGGATGGATGTTCTGATTCTAAATGGGATGGATGTTTTGATTCTAAATGAGATGGATGTTCTGATTCTAAATGGGATGGATGTCCTGTTCTGATTCTAAATGGGATGGATGTTCTGATTCTAAATTGAATGGATGTCCTGTTCTGATTCTAAATGGGATGGATGTCCTGTTCTGATTCTAAATGGGATGGATGTTTTGATTCTAAATGAGATGGATGTCCTGTTCTGATTCTAAATGGGATGGATGTTCTGATTCTAAATGGGATGGATGTTCTGATTCTAAATGGGATGGATGTCCTGTTCTGATTCTAAACGGGATGGGTGTCCTGTTCTGATTCTAAACGGGATGGATGTCCTGTTCTGATTCTAAATGGGATGGATGTTCTGATTCTAAATGGGATGGATGTCCTGTTCTGATTCTAAATGGGATGGATGTCCTGTTCTGATTCTAAATGGGATGGATGTCCTGTTCTGATTCTAAATGGGATGGATTTCCTGTTCTGATTCTAAACGGGATGGATGTCCTGTTCTGATTCTAAATGGGATGGATGTCCTGTTCTGATTCTAAATGGGATGGATGTCCTGTTCTGATTCTAAATGGGATGGATGTTTTGATTCTAAATGGGATGGATGTTCTGATTCTAAATGGATGGATGTCCTGTTCTGATTCTAAATGGGATGGATGTTTTGATTCTAAATGGATGGATGTTCTGATTCTAAATGGGATGGATGTCCTGTTCTGATTCTAAATGGGATGGATGTTTTGATTCTAAATGGATGGATGTTTTGATTCTAAATGGGATGGATGTCCTGTTCTGATTCTAAATGGGATGGGTGTCCTGTTCTGATTCTAAATGGGATGGATGTCTTGTTCTGATTCTAAATGGGATGGATGTCCTGTTCTGATTCTAAATGGGATGGATGTCCTGTTCTGATTCTAAATGGGATGGATGTTTTGATTGTAAATGGGATGGATGTCCTGTTGTGATTGTAAATGGGATGGATGTCCTGTTGTGATTCTAAATGGGATGGATGTTTTGATTCTAAATGGGATGGATGTTTTGATTCTAAATGGGATGGATGTTTTGATTCTAAATGGGATGGATGTTCTGATTCTAAATGGGATGGATGTTCTGATTCTAAATGGGATGGATGTCCTGTTCTGATTCTAAATGGGATGGATGTTTTGATTCTAAATGAGATGGATGTCCTGTTCTGATTCTAAATGGGATGGATGTCCTGTTCTGATTCTAATCTAAACGGGATGGATGTCCTGTTCTGATTCTAAACGGGATGGATGTCCTGTTCTGATTCTAAATGGGATGGATGTCCTGTTCTGATTCTAAATGGGATGGGTGTCCTGTTCTGATTCTAAACGGAATGGATGTTTTGATTCTAAATGAGATGGATGTTCTGATTCTAAATGGGATGGATGTCCTGTTCTGATTCTAAATGGGATGGATGTCCTGTTCTGATTCTAAATGGGATGGATGTCCTGTTCTGATTCTAAATGGGATGGATTTCCTGTTCTGATTCTAAACGGGATGGATGTCCTGTTCTGATTCTAAATGAGATGGATGTCCTGTTCTGATTCTAAATGGGATGGGTGTCCTGTTCTGATTCTAAATGGGATGGATGTCCTGTTCTGATTCTAAATGGGATGGATGTTTTGATTCTAAATGGGATGGATGTTCTGATTTTAAATGGGATGGATGTTTTGATTCTAAATGGGATGGATGTTTTGATTCTAAATGGGATGGATGTTCTGATTCTAAGTGAGATGGATGTTCTGATTCTAAATGGGATGGATGTTTTGATTCTAAATGAGATGGATGTCCTGTTCTGATTCTAAATGGGATGGGTGTCCTGTTCTGATTCTAAACGGGATGGATGTCCTGTTCTGATTCTAAATGGGATGGATGTTTTGATTCTAAATGGGATGGATGTTCTGATTCTAAATGGGATGGATGTTCTGATTCTAAATGGGATGGATGTTCTGATTCTAAATGGGATGGATGTTTTGATTCTAAATGGGATGGAGGTTTTGATTCTAAATGGGATGGAGGTTTTGATTCTAAATGTGATGGATGGATGTTCTGATTCTAAATGGGATGGATGTTCTGTTCTGATTCTAAATGGGATGGATGTTCTGATTCTAAATGAGATGGATGTTCTGATTCTAAATGGGTATGGATGTTCTGATTCTAAACGGGATGGGTGTCCTGTTCTGATTCTAAATGGGATGGGATGGATGTTCTGATTCTAAATGGGATGGGATGTTCTGATTCTAAATGGGATGGATGCCTTGTTCTGATTCTAAATGGGATGGATGTCCTGTTCTGATTCTAAATGGGATGGATGTTTTGATTCTAAATGGGATGGATGTTCTGATTCTAAATGGGATGGATGTCCTGTTCTGATTCTAAATGGGATGGATGTTTTGATTCTAAATGAGATGGATGTTCTGATTCTAAATGGGATGGATGTCCTGTTCTGATTCTAAATGGGATGGATGTCCTGTTCTGATTCTAAATGGATGGATGTCTTGTTCTGATTCTAAATGGGATGGATGTCCTGTTCTGATTCTAAATGGATGGATGTTCTGATTCTAAATGGGATGGATGTTCTGATTCTAAATGGGATGGATGTCCTGTTCTGATTCTAAATGGGATGGATGTCCTGTTCTGATTCTAAATGGGATGGATGTCCTGTTCTGATTCTAAATGGGATGGATGTCCTGTTCTGATTCTAAATGGGATGGATGTCCTGTTCTGATTCTAAATGGGATGGATGTCCTGTTCTGATTCTAAATGGGATGGATGTCCTGTTCTGATTCTAAATGGGATGGATGTTTTGATTCTAAATGAGATGGATGTTCTGATTCTAAATGGGATGGATGTCCTGTTCTGATTCTAAATGGGATGGATGTTTTGATTCTAAATGGATGGATGTTCTGATTCTAAATGGGATGGATGTCCTGTTCTGATTCTAAATGGGATGGATGTTTTGATTCTAAATGGATGGATGTTTTGATTCTAAATGGGATGGATGTCCTGTTCTGATTCTAAATGGGATGGATGTCCTGTTCTGATTCTAAATGGGATGGATGTCTTGTTCTGATTCTAAATGGGATGGATGTCCTGTTCTGATTCTAAATGGGATGGATGTCCTGTTCTGATTCTAAATGGGATGGATGTTTTGATTCTAAATGGGATGGATGTCCTGTTCTGATTCTAAATGGGATGGATGTCCTGTTCTGATTCTAAATGGGATGGATGTTTTGATTCTAAATGGGATGGATGTTTTGATTCTAAATGGGATGGATGTTTTGATTCTAAATGGGATGGATGTTCTGATTCTAAATGAGATGGATGTTCTGATTCTAAATGGGATGGATGTCCTGTTCTGATTCTAAATGGGATGGATGTTTTGATTCTAAATGAGATGGATGTCCTGTTCTGATTCTAAATGGGATGGATGTCCTGTTCTGATTCTAAACGGATGGATGTCCTGTTCTGATTCTAAACGGGATGGATGTCCTGTTCTGATTCTAAACGGGATGGATGTCCTGTTCTGATTCTAAACGGGATGGATGTCCTGTTCTGATTCTAAATGGGATGGATGTTTTGATTCTAAATGGATGGATGTTCTGATTCTAAATGGGATGGATGTCCTGTTCTGATTCTAAATGGGATGGATGTCCTGTTCTGATTCTAAATGGGATGGATGTCCTGTTCTGATTCTAAATGGGATGGATGTCCTGTTCTGATTCTAAACGGGATGGATGTCCTGTTCTGATTCTAAACGGGATGGATGTCCTGTTCTGATTCTAAATGGGATGGATGTCCTGTTCTGATTTTAAATGTGATGGATGGATGTTCTGATTCTAAATGGGATGGATGTTCTGATTCTAAATGGGATGGATGGATGTTCTGATTCTAAATGGGATGGATGTTTTGATTCTAAATGGGATGGATGTTCTGATTCTAAATGGGATGGATGCCCTGTTCTGATTCTAAATGAATGGATGTCCTGTTCTGATTCTAAATGGATGGATGTTTGTGATTCTAATGGGATGGATGTTCTGATTCTAAATGGGATGGATGTTCTGATTCTAAATGGGATGGATGTCCTGTTCTGATTCTAAACGGGATGGATGTTCTGATTCTAAATGGGATGGATGTTCTGATTCTAAATGGGATGGATGTTCTGATTCTAAATGGGATGGATGTTGTTCTGATTCTAAATGGGATGGATGTTCTGATTCTAAATGGGATGGATGTTCTGATTCTAAATGGGATGGATGTTCTGATTCTAAATGGGATGGATGTTCTGATTCTAAATGGGATGGATGTTCTGATTCTAAATGGGATGGATGTTCTGATTCTAAATGGGATGGATGTTTTGATTCTAAATGAGATGGATGTTCTGATTCTAAATGGGATGGATGTCCTGTTCTGATTCTAAATGGGATGGATGTCCTGTTCTGATTCTAAATGGGATGGATGTTCTGATTCTAAATGGATGGATGTCCTGTTCTGATTCTAAATGGGATGGATGTTTTGATTCTAAATGAGATGGATGTCCTGTTCTGATTCTAAATGGGATGGATGTTCTGATTCTAAATGGGATGGATGTTCTGATTCTAAATGGGATGGATGTCCTGTTCTGATTCTAAATGGGATGGATGTCCTGTTCTGATTCTAAATGGATGGATGTCCTGTTCTGATTCTAAATGGGATGGATGTCCTGTTCTGATTCTAAATGGGATGGATGTTTTGATTCTAAATGGGATGGATGTCCTGTTCTGATTCTAAATGGGATGGATGTCCTGTTCTGATTCTAAACGGGATGGATGTCCTGTTCTGATTCTAAATGGGATGGATGTCCTGTTCTGATTCTAAATGGGATGGATGTTTTGATTCTAAATGGGATGGATGTTCTGATTTTAAATGGGATGGATGTTTTGATTCTAAATGGGATGGATGTTTTGATTCTAAATGGGATGGATGTCCTGCTGTCTCTTATACACATCTCTGATTCTAAATGGGATGGATGTTCTGATTCTAAATGGGATGGATGTTTTGATTCTAAATGGGATGGATGTCCTGTTCTGATTCTAAATGGGATGGATGTCCTGTTCTGATTCTAAATGGGATGGATGTCCTGTTCTGATTCTAAATGGGATGGATGTTTTGATTCTAAATGAGATGGATGTTCTGATTCTAAATGGGATGGATGTTCTGATTCTAAATGGGATGGATGTTCTGATTCTAAATGGGATGGATGTTCTGATTCTAAATGGGATGGATGTCCTGTTCTGATTCTAAATGGGATGGATGTCCTGTTCTGATTCTAAATGGGATGGATGTCCTGTTCTGATTCTAAATGGGATGGATTTCCTGTTCTGATTCTAAACGGGATGGATGTCCTGTTCTGATTCTAAACGGGATGGATGTCCTGTTCTGATTCTAAATGGGATGGATGTCCTGTTCTGATTCTAAATGGGATGGATGTTTTGATTCTAAATGGGATGGATGTTCTGATTCTAAATGGGATGGATGTCCTGTTCTGATTCTAAATGGGATGGATGTTTTGATACTAAATGGGATGGATGTTCTGATTCTAAATGGGATGGATGTCCTGTTCTGATTCTAAATGGGATGGATGTTTTGATTCTAAATGGATGGATGTTTTGATTCTAAATGGGATGGATGTCCTGTTCTGATTCTAAATGGGATGGGTGTCCTGTTCTGATTCTAAACGGGATGGATGTCTTGTTCTGATTCTAAATGGGATGGATGTCCTGTTCTGATTCTAAATGGGATGGATGTCCTGTTCTGATTCTAAATGGGATGGATGTTTTGATTCTAAATGGGATGGATGTCCTGTTCTGATTCTAAATGGGATGGATGTCCTGTTCTGATTCTAAATGGGATGGATGTTTTGATTCTAAATGGGATGGATGTTTTGATTCTAAATGGGATGGATGTTTTGATTCTAAATGGGATGGATGTTCTGATTCTAAATGGGATGGATGTTCTGATTCTAAATGGGATGGATGTCCTGTTCTGATTCTAAATGGGATGGATGTTTTGATTCTAAATGAGATGGATGTCCTGTTCTGATTCTAAATGGGATGGATGTCCTGTTCTGATTCTAAATGGGATGGATGTCCTGTTCTGATTCTAAATGGGATGGATGTCCTGTTCTGATTCTAAATGGGATGGATGTCCTGTTCTGATTCTAAATGGGATGGATGTCCTGTTCTGATTCTAAATGGAATGGATGTTTTGATTCTAAATGAGATGGATGTTCTGATTCTAAATGGGATGGATGTCCTGTTCTGATTCTAAATGGGATGGATGTCCTGTTCTGATTCTAAATGGGATGGATGTCCTGTTCTGATTCTAAATGGGATGGATGTCCTGTTCTGATTCTAAATGGGATGGATGTCCTGTTCTGATTCTAAATGGGATGGATGTCCTGTTCTGATTCTAAATGGGATGGATGTCCTGTTCTGATTCTAAATGGGATGGATGGATGTTCTGATTCTAAATGGGATGGATGGATGTTCTGATTCTAAATGGGATGGATGGATGTTCTGATTCTAAATGGGATGGATGTTTTGATTCTAAATGGGATGGATGTTCTGATTCTAAATGGGATGGATGCCTGTTCTGATTCTAAATGAATGGATGTCCTGTTCTGATTCTAAATGGAATGGATGTTTTGATTCTAATTGGGATGGATGTTCTGATTCTAAATGGGATGGATGTTCTGATTCTAAATGGGATGGATGTCCTGTTCTGATTCTAAACGGGATGGATGTTCTGATTCTAAACGGGATGGATGTTCTGATTCTAAATGGGATGGATGTTCTGATTCTAAATGGGATGGATGTTCTGATTCTAAATGGGATGGATGTTCTGATTCTAAATGGGATGGATGTTCTGATTCTAAATGGGATGGATGTTCTGATTCTAAATGGGATGGATGTTCTGATTCTAAATGGGATGGATGTTCTGATTCTAAATGGGATGGATGTTCTGATTCTAAATGGGATGGATGTTTTGATTCTAAATGGGATGGATGTTCTGATTCTAAATGGGATGGATGTCCTGTTCTGATTCTAAATGGGATGGATGTCCTGTTCTGATTCTAAATGGGATGGATGTTCTGATTCTAAATGGGATGGATGTCCTGTTCTGATTCTAAATGGGATGGATGTTTTGATTCTAAATGAGATGGATGTCCTGTTCTGATTCTAAATGGGATGGATGTTCTGATTCTAAATGGGATGGATGTTCTGATTCTAAATGGGATGGATGTCCTGTTCTGATTCTAAATGGGATGGATGTCCTGTTCTGATTCTAAATGGGATGGATGTCCTGTTCTGATTCTAAATGGGATGGATGTCCTGTTCTGATTCTAAATGGGATGGATGTTTTGATTCTAAATGGATGGATGTCCTGTTCTGATTCTAAATGGGATGGATGTCCTGTTCTGATTCTAAATGGGATGGATGTCCTGTTCTGATTCTAAATGGGATGGATGTCCTGTTCTGATTCTAAATGGGATGGATGTTTTGATTCTAAATGGGATGGATGTTCTGATTCTAAATGGGATGGATGTTTGATTCTAAATGGGATGGATGTTTGATTCTAAATGGGATGGATGTTCTGATTCTAAATGGATGGATGTTCTGATTCTAAATGGGATGGATGTTTTGATTCTAAATGGGATGGATGTCCTGTTCTGATTCTAAATGGGATGGGTGTCCTGTTCTGATTCTAAATGGGATGGATGTCCTGTTCTGATTCTAAATGGGATGGATGTTTTGATTCTAAATGGGATGGATGTTCTGATTCTAAATGGGATGGATGTTCTGATTCTAAATGGGATGGATGTTCTGATTCTAAATGGGATGGAGGTTTTGATTCTAAATGGGATGGAGGTTTTGATTCTAAATGGGATGGAGGTTTTGATTCTAAATGTGATGGATGGATGTTCTGATTCTAAATGGGATGGGTGTTCTGTTCTGATTCTAAATGGGATGGATGTTCTGATTCTAAATGGGATGGGTGTCCTGTTCTGATTCTAAATGGGATGGGATGGATGTTCTGATTCTAAATGGGATGGATGTTCTGATTCTAAATGGGATGGATGCCTTGTTCTGATTCTAAATAGGATGGATGGATGTTCTGATTCTAAATGGGATGGATGTTCTGATTCTAAATGGGATGGATGTCCTGTTCTGATTCTAAATGGGATGGGATGGATGTTCTGATTCTAAATGGGATGGATGTTCTGATTCTAAATGGGATGGATGCCTGTTCTGATTCTAAATGGGATGGATGTCCTGTTCTGATTCTAAATGGGATGGATGTTTTGATTCTAAATGGGATGGATGTTCTGATTCTAAATGGGATGGATGTCCTGTTCTGATTCTAAATGGGATGGATGTTTTGATTCTAAATGAGATGGATGTTCTGATTCTAAATGGGATGGATGTCCTGTTCTGATTCTAAATGGGATGGATGTCCTGTTCTGATTCTAAATGGGATGGATGTCCTGTTCTGATTCTAAATGGGATGGATGTCCTGTTCTGATTCTAAATGGGATGGATGTTCTGATTCTAAATGGGATGGATGTTCTGATTCTAAATGGGATGGATGTCCTGTTCTGATTCTAAATGGGATGGATGTCCTGTTCTGATTCTAAATGGGATGGATGTCCTGTTCTGATTCTAAATGGGATGGATGTTTTGATTCTAAATGAGATGGATGTTCTGATTCTAAACGGGATGGATGTCCTGTTCAGATTCTAAATGGGATGGATGTTTTGATACTAAATGGATTGGATGTTCTGATTCTAAATGGGATGGATGTCCTGTTCTGATTCTAAATGGGATGGATGTTTTGATTCTAAATGGATGGATGTTTTGATTCTAAATGGGATGGATGTCCTGTTCTGATTCTAAACGGGATGGGTGTCCTGTTCTGATTCTAAACGGGATGTATGTCTTGTTCTGATTCTAAATGGGATGGATGTCCTGTTCTGATTCTAAATGGGATGGATGTCCTGTTCTGATTCTAAATGGGATGGATGTTTTGATTGTAAATGGGATGGATGTCCTGTTGTGATTGTAAATGGGATGGATGTCCTGTTGTGATTCTAAATGGGATGGATGTTTTGATTCTAAATGGGATGGATGTTTTGATTCTAAATGGGATGGATGTTTTGATTCTAAATGGGATGGATGTTCTGATTCTAAATGAGATGGATGTTCTGATTCTAAATGGGATGGATGTCCTGTTCAGATTTTAAATGGGATGGATGTTTTGATTCTAAATGAGATGGATGTCCTGTTCTGATTCTAAATGGGATGGATGTCCTGTTCTGATTCTAAACGGGATGGGTGTCCTGTTCTGATTCTAAATGGGATGGATGTCCTGTTCTGATTCTAAATGGGATGGATGTCCTGTTCTGATTCTAAACGGGATGGGTGTCCTGTTCTGATTCTAAACGGAATGGATGTTTTGATTCTAAATGAGATGGATGTTCTGATTCTAAATGGGATGGATGTCCTGTTCTGATTCTAAATGGGATGGATGTCCTGTTCTGATTCTAAATGGGATGGATGTCCTGTTCTGATTCTAAATGGGATGGATGTCCTGTTCTGATTCTAAACGGGATGGATGTCCTGTTCTGATTCTAAATGGGATGGATGTCCTGTTCTGATTCTAAATGGGATGGATGTCCTGTTCTGATTCTAAATGGGATGGATGGATGTTCTGATTCTAAATGGGATGGATGGATGTTCTGATTCTAAATGGATGGATGGATGTTCTGATTCTAAATGGGATGGATGTTTTGATTCTAAATGGGATGGATGTTCTGATTCTAAATGGGATGGATGCCCTGTTCTGATTCTAAATGGATGGATGTCCTGTTCTGATTCTAAATGGGATGGATGTTTTGATTCTAAATGGGATGGATGTTCTGATTCTAAATGGGATGGATGTTCTGATTCTAAATGGGATGGATGTCCTGTTCTGATTCTAAATGGGATGGATGTTCTGATTCTAAATGGGATGGATGTTCTGATTCTAAATGGGATGGATGTTCTGATTCTAAATGGGATGGATGTTCTGATTCTAAATGGGATGGATGTTCTGATTCTAAATGGGATGGATGTTCTGATTCTAAATGGGATGGATGTTCTGATTCTAAATGGGATGGATGTTCTGATTCTAAATGGGATGGATGTTCTGATTCTAAATGGGATGGATGTTCTGATTCTAAATGGGATGGATGTTCTGATTCTAAATGGGATGGATGTTTTGATTCTAAATGAGATGGATGTTCTGATTCTAAATGGGATGGATGTCCTGTTCTGATTCTAAATGGGATGGATGCCCTGTTCTGATTCTAAATGGGATGGATGTTCTGATTCTAAATGGAATGGATGTCCTGTTCTGATTCTAAATGGGATGGATGTTTTGATTCTAAATGAGATGGATGTCCTGTTCTGATTCTAAATGGGATGGATGTTCTGATTCTAAATGGGATGGATGTTCTGATTCTAAATGGGATGGATGTCCTGTTCTGATTCTAAATGGGATGGATGTCCTGTTCTGATTCTAAACGGGATGGATGTCCTGTTCTGATTCTAAATGGGATGGATGTCCTGTTCTGATTCTAAATGGGATGGATGTTTTGATTCTAAATGGGATGGATGTCCTGTTCTGATTCTAAATGGGATGGGTGTCCTGTTCTGATTCTAAACGGGATGGATGTCTTGTTCTGATTCTAAATGGGATGGATGTCCTGTTCTGATTCTAAATGGGATGGATGTCCTGTTCTGATTCTAAATGGGATGGATGTTCTGATTCTAAATGGGATGGATGTTTTGATTCTAAATGTGATGGATGGATTTCTGATTCTAAATGGGATGGATGTTCTGTTCTGATTCTAAATGGGATGGATGTTCTGATTCTAAATGGGATGGATGTTCTGATTCTAAATGGGATGGATGTTCTGATTCTAAATGGGATGGATGTTCTGATTCTAAATGGGATGGATGTCCTGTTCTGATTCTAAATGGGATGGATGTCCTGTTCTGATTCTAAATGGGATGGATGTCCTGTTCTGATTCTAAATGGGATGGATGTCCTGTTCTGATTCTAAATGGGATGGATGTCCTGTTCTGATTCTAAATGGGATGGATGTCCTGTTCTGATTCTAAATGGGATGGATGTCCTGTTCTGATTCTAAATGGGATGGATGTCCTGTTCTGATTCTAAATGGGATGGATGTCCTGTTCTGATTCTAAATGGGATGGATGTCCTGTTCTGATTCTAAATGGGATGGATGTCCTGTTCTGATTTTAAACGTGATGGATGGATGTTCTGATTCTAAATGTGATGGATGGATGTTCTGATTCTAAATGGGATGGATGTTTTGATTCTAAATGAGATGGATGTTCTGATTCTAAATGGGATGGATGTCCTGTTCTGATTCTAAATGGGATGGATGTCCTGTTCTGATTCTAAATGGGATGGATGTTTTGATTCTAAATGGGATGGATGTTCTGATTCTAAATGGGATGGATGTTCTGATTCTAAATGGGATGGATGTCCTGTTCTGATTCTAAATGGGATGGATGTTCTGATTCTAAATGGGATGGATGTTCTGATTCTAAATGGGATGGATGTTCTGATTCTAAATGGGATGGATGTTCTGATTCTAAATGGGATGGATGTTCTGATTCTAAATGGGATGGATGTTCTGATTCTAAATGGGATGGATGTTCTGATTCTAAATGGGATGGATGTTCTGATTCTAAATGGGATGGATGTTCTGATTCTAAATGGGATGGATGTTCTGATTCTAAATGGGATGGATGTTCTGATTCTAAATGGGATGGATGTTTTGATTCTAAATGGGATGGATGTTCTGATTCTAAATGGGATGGATGTCCTGTTCTGATTCTAAATGGGATGGATGCCCTGTTCTGATTCTAAATGGGATGGATGTTCTGATTCTAAATGGAATGGATGTCCTGTTCTGATTCTAAATGGGATGGATGTTTTGATTCTAAATGAGATGGATGTCCTGTTCTGATTCTAAATGGGATGGATGTTCTGATTCTAAATGAGATGGATGTTCTGATTCTAAATGGGATGGATGTCCTGTTCTGATTCTAAATTGGATGGATGTCCTGTTCTGATTCTAAACGGGATGGATGTCCTGTTCTGATTCTAAACGGGATGGATGTCCTGTTCTGATTCTAAATGGGATGGATGTTTTGATTCTAAATGGGATGGATGTCCTGTTCTGATTCTAAACGGGATGGGTGTCCTGTTCTGATTCTAAACGGGATGTATGTCTTGTTCTGATTCTAAATGGGATGGATGTCCTTTTCTGATTCTAAATGGGATGGATGTCCTGTTCTGATTCTAAATGGGATGGATGTTCTGATTCTAAATGGGATGGATGTTTTGATTCTAAATGTGATGGATGGATGTTCTGATTCTAAATGGGATGGATGTTCTGTTCTGATTCTAAATGGGATGGATGTTCTGATTCTAAATGAGATGGATGTTCTGATTCTAAATGGGATGGATGTTCTGATTCTAAATGAGATGGATGTTCTGATTCTAAATGGGATGGATGTCCTGTTCAGATTCTAAATGGGATGGATGTCCTGTTCTGATTCTAAATGGGATGGATGTCCTGTTCTGATTCTAAATGGGATGGATGTCCTGTTCTGATTCTAAACGGGATTGATGTCCTGTTCTGATTCTAAATGGGATGGATGTCCTGTTCTGATTCTAAATGGGATGGATGTCCTGTTCTGATTCTAAATGGGATGGATGTCCTGTTCTGATTCTAAATGGGATGGATGTCCTGTTCTGATTCTAAATGGGATGGATGTCCTGTTCTGATTCTAAATGGGATGGATGTCCTGTTCTGATTCTAAATGATGGATGGATGTTCTGATTCTAAATGTGATGGATGGATGTTCTGATTCTAAATGGGATGGATGTTTTGATTCTAAATGAGATGGATGTTCTGATTCTAAATGGGATGGATGCCCTGTTCTGATTCTAAATGGAATGGATGTTTTGATTCTAATTGGGATGGATGTTCTGATTCTAAATGGGATGGATGTTCTGATTCTAAATGGGATGGATGTCCTGTTCTGATTCTAAATGGGATGGATGTTCTGATTCTAAATGGGATGGATGTTCTGATTCTAAATGGGATGGATGTTCTGATTCTAAATGGGATGGATGTTCTGATTCTAAATGGGATGGATGTTCTGATTCTAAATGGGATGGATGTTCTGATTCTAAATGGGATGGATGTTCTGATTCTAAATGGGATGGATGTTCTGATTCTAAATGGGATGGATGTTCTGATTCTAAATGGGATGGATGTTTTGATTCTAAATGAGATGGATGTTCTGATTCTAAATGGGATGGATGTCCTGTTCTGATTCTAAATGGGATGGATGCCCTGTTCTGATTCTAAATGGGATGGATGTTCTGATTCTAAATTGAATGGATGTCCTGTTCTGATTCTAAATTGGATGGATGTTCTGATTCTAAATGGGATGGATGTTCTGATTCTAAATGTGATGGATGTTTTGATTCTAAATGAGATGGATGTTCTGATTCTAAATGGGATGGATGTTTTGATACTAAATGGATTGGATGTTTTGATTCTAAATGGGATGGATGTCCTGTTCTGATTCTAAATGGGATGGGTGTCCTGTTCTGATTCTAAACGGGATGGATGTCTTGTTCTGATTCTAAATGGGATGGATGTCCTGTTCTGATTCTAAATGGGATGGATGTCCTGTTCTGATTCTAAATGGGATGGATGTTTTGATTGTAAATGGGATGGATGTCCTGTTGTGATTGTAAATGGGATGGATGTCCTGTTGTGATTCTAAATGGGATGGATGTTTTGATTCTAAATGGGATGGATGTTTTGATTCTAAATGGGATGGATGTTTTGATTCTAAATGGGATGGATGTTCTGATTCTAAATGAGATGGATGTTCTGATTCTAAATGGGATGGATGTCCTGTTCTGATTCTAAATGGGATGGATGTTTTGATTCTAAATGGGATGGATGTCCTGTTCTGATTCTAAATGGGATGGATGTCCTGTTCTGATTCTAAATGGGATGGATGTCCTGTTCTGATTCTAAATGATGGATGTCCTGTTCTGATTCTAAATGGGATGGATGTCCTGTTCTGATTCTAAATGGGATGGATGTCCTGTTCTGATTCTAAATGGGATGGATGTTTTGATTCTAAATGAGATGGATGTTCTGATTCTAAATGGGATGGATGTCCTGTTCTGATTCTAAATGGGATGGATGTTTTGATTCTAAATGGGATGGATGTTCTGATTCTAAATGGGATGGATGTTCTGATTCTAAATGGGATGGATGTCCTGTTCTGATTCTAAATGGGATGGATGTTCTGATTCTAAATGGGATGGATGTTCTGATTCTAAATGGGATGGATGTTCTGATTCTAAATGGGATGGATGTTCTGATTCTAAATGGGATGGATGTTCTGATTCTAAATGGGATGGATGTTCTGATTCTAAATGGGATGGATGTTCTGATTCTAAATGGGATGGATGTTCTGATTCTAAATGGGATGGATGTTCTGATTCTAAATGGGATGGATGTTTTGATTCTAAATGAGATGGATGTTCTGATTCTAAATGGGATGGATGTCCTGTTCTGATTCTAAATGGGATGGATGTCCTGTTCTGATTCTAAATGGGATGGATGTTCTGATTCTAAATGGATGGATGTCCTGTTCTGATTCTAAATGGGATGGATGTTCTGATTCTAAATGGGATGGATGTTCTGATTCTAAATGGGATGGATGTTCTGATTCTAAATGGGATGGATGTTCTGATTCTAAATGGGATGGATGTTTTGATTCTAAATGGATGGATGTTTTGATTCTAAATGGGATGGATGTCCTGTTCTGATTCTAAATGGGATGGATGTCCTGTTCTGATTCTAAACGGGATGTATGTCTTGTTCTGATTCTAAATGGGATGGATGTCCTGTTCTGATTCTAAATGGGATGGATGTCCTGTTCTGATTCTAAATGGGATGGATGTTTTGATTCTAAATGGGATGGATGTCCTGTTCTGATTCTAAATGGGATGGATGTCCTGTTCTGATTCTAAATGGGATGGATGTTTTGATTCTAAATGGGATGGATGTTTTGATTCTAAATGGGATGGATGTTTTGATTCTAAATGGGATGGATGTTCTGATTCTAAATGAGATGGATGTTCTGATTCTAAATGGGATGGATGTCCTGTTCTGATTCTAAATGGGATGGATGTTTTGATTCTAAATGGGATGGATGTCCTGTTCTGATTCTAAATGGGATGGATGTCCTGTTCTGATTCTAAATGGGATGGATGTCCTGTTCTGATTCTAAATGGGATGGATGTCCTGTTCTGATTCTAAATGGGATGGATGTCCTGTTCTGATTCTAAACGGGATGGATGTCCTGTTCTGATTCTAAATGGATGGATGTTTTGATTCTAAATGAGATGGATGTTCTGATTCTAAATGGGATGGATGTCCTGTTCTGATTCTAAATGGGATGGATGTCCTGTTCTGATTCTAAATGGGATGGATGTCCTGTTCTGATTCTAAATGGGATGGATGTCCTGTTCTGATTCTAAATGGGATGGATGTCCTGTTCTGATTCTAAATGGGATGGATGTCCTGTTCTGATTCTAAATGGGATGGATGTCCTGTTCTGATTCTAAATGGGATGGATGTCCTGTTCTGATTCTAAATGGGATGGATGTTTTGATTCTAAATGGGATGGATGTTCTGATTTTAAATGGGATGGATGTTTTGATTCTAAATGGGATGGATGTTTTGATTCTAAATGGGATGGATGTTCTGATTCTAAGTGAGATGGATGTTCTGATTCTAAATGGGATGGATGTTTTGATTCTAAATGAGATGGATGTCCTGTTCTGATTCTAAATGGGATGGGTGTCCTGTTCTGATTCTAAACGGGATGGATGTCCTGTTCTGATTCTAAATGGGATGGATGTTTTGATTCTAAATTAGATGGATGTTCTGATTCTAAATGGGATGGATGTTCTGATTCTAAATGGGATGGATGTTCTGATTCTAAATGGGATGGATGTTTTGATTCTAAATGGGATGGAGGTTTTGATTCTAAATGGGATGGATGTTTTGATTCTAAATGTGATGGATGGATGTTCTGATTCTAAATGGGATGGATGTTCTGTTCTGATTCTAAATGGGATGGATGTTCTGATTCTAAATGAGATGGATGTTCTGATTCTAAATGGGTATGGATGTTCTGATTCTAAACGGGATGGGTGTCCTGTTCTGATTCTAAATGGGATGGGATGGATGTTCTGATTCTAAATGGGATGGGATGTTCTGATTCTAAATGGGATGGATGCCTTGTTCTGATTCTAAATGGGATGGATGTCCTGTTCTGATTCTAAATGGGATGGATGTTTTGATTCTAAATGAGATGGATGTTCTGATTCTAAATAGGATGGATGTCCTGTTCTGATTCTAAATGGGATGGATGTTTTGATTCTAAATGAGATGGATGTTCTGATTCTAAATGGGATGGATGTCCTGTTCTGATTCTAAATGGGATGGGTGTCCTGTTCTGATTCTAAACGGGATGGATGTCTTGTTCTGATTCTAAATGGGATGGATGTCTTGTTCTGATTCTAAATGGAATGGATGTTCTGATTCTAAATGGGATGGATGTTCTGATTCTAAATGGGATGGATGTCCTGTTCTGATTCTAAATGGGATGGATGTCCTGTTCTGATTCTAAATGGGATGGATGTCCTGTTCTGATTCTAAATGGGATGGATGTCCTGTTCTGATTCTAAATGGGATGGATGTCCTGTTCTGATTCTAAACGGGATGGATGTCCTGTTCTGATTCTAAACGGGATGGATGTCCTGTTCTGATTCTAAACGGGATGGATGTCCTGTTCTGATTCTAAATGGGATGGATGTTTTGATTCTAAATGAGATGGATGTTCTGATTCTAAACGGGATGGATGTCCTGTTCAGATTCTAAATGGGATGGATGTTTTGATACTAAATGGATTGGATGTTCTGATTCTAAATGGGATGGATGTCCTGTTCTGATTCTAAATGGGATGGATGTTTTGATTCTAAATGGATGGATGTTTTGATTCTAAATGGGATGGATGTCCTGTTCTGATTCTAAACGGGATGGGTGTCCTGTTCTGATTCTAAACGGGATGTATGTCTTGTTCTGATTCTAAATGGGATGGATGTCCTGTTCTGATTCTAAATGGGATGGATGTCCTGTTCTGATTCTAAATGGGATGGATGTTTTGATTCTAAATGGGATGGATGTCCTGTTGTGATTGTAAATGGGATGGATGTCCTGTTGTGATTCTAAATGGGATGGATGTTTTGATTCTAAATGGGATGGATGTTTTGATTCTAAATGGGATGGATGTTTTGATTCTAAATGGGATGGATGTTCTGATTCTAAATGAGATGGATGTTCTGATTCTAAATGGGATGGATGTCCTGTTCTGATTCTAAATGGGATGGATGTTTTGATTCTAAATGAGATGGATGTCCTGTTCTGATTCTAAATGGGATGGATGTCCTGTTCTGATTCTAAACGGGATGGGTGTCCTGTTCTGATTCTAAACGGGATGGATGTCCTGTTCTGATTCTAAATGGGATGGATGTCCTGTTCTGATTCTAAACGGGATGGGTGTCCTGTTCTGATTCTAAACGGAATGGATGTTTTGATTCTAAATGAGATGGATGTTCTGATTCTAAATGGGATGGATGTCCTGTTCTGATTCTAAATGGGATGGATGTCCTGTTCTGATTCTAAATGGGATGGATGTCCTGTTCTGATTCTAAATGGGATGGATGTCCTGTTCTGATTCTAAACGGGATGGATGTCCTGTTCTGATTCTAAACGGGATGGATGTCCTGTTCTGATTCTAAACAGGATGGATGTCCTGTTCTGATTTTAAATGTGATGGATGGATGTTCTGATTCTAAATGTGATGGATGGATGTTCTGATTCTAAATGTGATGGATGGATGTTCTGATTCTAAATGGGATGGATGTTTTGATTCTAAATGAGATGGATGTTCTGATTCTAAATGGGATGGATGCCCTGTTCTGATTCTAAATTGAATGGATGTCCTGTTCTGATTCTAAATGGAATGGATGTTTTGATTCTAATTGGGATGGATGTTCTGATTCTAAATGGGATGGATGTTCTGATTCTAAATGGGATGGATGTCCTGTTCTGATTCTAAACGGGATGGATGTTCTGATTCTAAATGGGATGGATGTTCTGATTCTAAATGGGATGGATGTTCTGATTCTAAATGGGATGGATGTTCTGATTCTAAATGGGATGGATGTTCTGATTCTAAATGGGATGGATGTTCTGATTCTAAATGGGATGGATGTTCTGATTCTAAATGGGATGGATGTTCTGATTCTAAATGGGATGGATGTTCTGATTCTAAATGGGATGGATGTTCTGATTCTAAATGGGATGGATGTTCTGATTCTAAATGGGATGGATGTTTTGATTCTAAATGAGATGGATGTTCTGATTCTAAATGGGATGGATGTCCTGTTCTGATTCTAAATGGGATGGATGCCTGTTCTGATTCTAAATGGGATGGATGTTCTGATTCTAAATGGAATGGATGTCCTGTTCTGATTCTAAATGGGATGGATGTTTTGATTCTAAATGAGATGGATGTCCTGTTCTGATTCTAAATGGGATGGATGTTCTGATTCTAAATGGGATGGATGTTCTGATTCTAAATGGGATGGATGTCCTGTTCTGATTCTAAATGGGATGGATGTCCTGTTCTGATTCTAAATGGGATGGATGTCCTGTTCTGATTCTAAATGGGATGGATGTCCTGTTCTGATTCTAAATGGGATGGATGTTTTGATTCTAAATGGGATGGATGTCCTGTTCTGATTCTAAACGGGATGGGTGTCCTGTTCTGATTCTAAACGGGATGGATGTCCTGTTCTGATTCTAAACGGGATGGATGTCCTGTTCTGATTCTAAATGGGATGGATGTTTTGATTCTAAATGGGATGGATGTTCTGATTCTAAATGGGATGGATGTTCTGATTCTAAATGGGATGGATGTTCTGATTCTAAATGGGATGGATGTTCTGATTCTAAATGGGATGGATGTTCTGATTCTAAATGGGATGGATGTTCTGATTCTAAATGGTTTGGATGTTCTGATTCTAAATGGGATGGATGTTCTGATTCTAAATGGGATGGATGTTTTGATTCTAAATGGGATGGATGTTCTGATTCTAAATGGGATGGATGTCCTGTTCTGATTCTAAATGGGATGGATGTCCTGTTCTGATTCTAAATGGGATGGATGTTCTGATTCTAAATGGGATGGATGTCCTGTTCTGATTCTAAATGGGATGGATGTTTTGATTCTAAATGAGATGGATGTCCTGTTCTGATTCTAAATGGGATGGATGTTCTGATTCTAAATGGGATGGATGTTCTGATTCTAAATGGGATGGATGTCCTGTTCTGATTCTAAATGGGATGGATGTCCTGTTCTGATTCTAAACGGGATGGATGTCCTGTTCTGATTCTAAACGGGATGGATGTCCTGTTCTGATTCTAAATGGGATGTATGTTTTGATTCTAAATGGGATGGATGTCCTGTTCTGATTCTAAACGGGATGGGTGTCCTGTTCTGATTCTAAACGGGATGGATGTCCTGTTCTGATTCTAAACGGGATGGATGTCCTGTTCTGATTCTAAATGGGATGGATGTTTTGATTCTAAATGGGATGGATGTTCTGATTTTAAATGGGATGGATGTTTTGATTCTAAATGGGATGGATGTTTTGATTCTAAATGGGATGGATGTTCTGATTCTAATTGAGATGGATGTTCTGATTCTAAATGGGATGGATGTTTTGATTCTAAATGAGATGGATGTCCTGTTCTGATTCTAAATGGGATGGGTGTCCTGTTCTGATTCTAAACGGGATGGATGTCCTGTTCTGATTCTAAATGGGATGGATGTTTTGATTCTAAATTAGATGGATGTTCTGATTCTAAATGGGATGGATGTTCTGATTCTAAATGGGATGGATGTTCTGATTCTAAATGGGATGGATGTTTTGATTCTAAATGGGATGGAGGTTTTGATTCTAAATGGGATGGAGGTTTTGATTCTAAATGTGATGGATGGATGTTCTGATTCTAAATGGGATGGGTGTTCTGTTCTGATTCTAAATGGGATGGATGTTCTGATTCTAAATGAGATGGATGTTCTGATTCTAAATGGGTATGGATGTTCTGATTCTAAATGGGATGGGATGTTCTGATTCTAAATGGGATGGATGCCTTGTTCTGATTCTAAATGGGATGGATGTCCTGTTCTGATTCTAAATGGGATGGATGTTTTGATTCTAAATGAGATGGATGTTCTGATTCTAAATGGGATGGATGTCCTGTTCTGATTCTAAATGGGATGGATGTTTTGATTCTAAATGGGATGGATGTTCTGATTCTAAATGGGATGGATGTCCTGTTCTGATTCTAAATGGGATGGGTGTCCTGTTCTGATTCTAAACGGGATGGATGTCCTGTTCTGATTCTAAATGGGATGGATGTCTGTTCTGATTCTAAATGGGATGGATGTTCTGATTCTAAATGGGATGGATGTTCTGATTCTAAATGGGATGGATGTCCTGTTCTGATTCTAAATGGGATGGATGTCCTGTTCTGATTCTAAATGGGATGGATGTCCTGTTCTGATTCTAAATGGGATGGATGTTTTGATTCTAAATGGGATGGATGTTCTGATTCTAAACGGGATGGATGTCCTGTTCAGATTCTAAATGGGATGGATGTTTTGATTCTAAATGGATGGATGTTCTGATTCTAAATGGGATGGATGTCCTGTTCTGATTCTAAATGGGATGGATGTTTGATTCTAAATGGATGGATGTTTGATTCTAAATGGGATGGATGTCCTGTTCTGATTCTAAACGGGATGGGTGTCCTGTTCTGATTCTAAACGGGATGTATGTCTTGTTCTGATTCTAAATGGGATGGATGTCCTGTTCTGATTCTAAATGGGATGGATGTCCTGTTCTGATTCTAAATGGGATGGATGTTTTGATTCTAAATGGGATGGATGTCCTGTTGTGATTGTAAATGGGATGGATGTCCTGTTCTGATTCTAAATGGGATGGATGTTTTGATTCTAAATGGGATGGATGTTTTGATTCTAAATGGGATGGATGTTTTGATTCTAAATGGGATGGATGTTCTGATTCTAAATGAGATGGATGTTCTGATTCTAAATGGGATGGATGTCCTGTTCAGATTTTAAATGGGATGGATGTTTTGATTCTAAATGAGATGGATGTCCTGTTCTGATTCTAAATGGGATGGATGTCCTGTTCTGATTCTAAACGGGATGGGTGTCCTGTTCTGATTCTAAACGGGATGGATGTCCTGTTCTGATTCTAAATGGGATGGATGTCCTGTTCTGATTCTAAACGGGATGGGTGTCCTGTTCTGATTCTAAACGGAATGGATGTTTTGATTCTAAATGAGATGGATGTTCTGATTCTAAATGGGATGGATGTCCTGTTCTGATTCTAAATGGGATGGATGTCCTGTTCTGATTCTAAATGGGATGGATGTCCTGTTCTGATTCTAAATGGGATGGATGTCCTGTTCTGATTCTAAACGGGATTGATGTCCTGTTCTGATTCTAAACGGGATGGATGTCCTGTTCTGATTCTAAACAGGATGGATGTCCTGTTCTGATTTTAAATGTGATGGATGGATGTTCTGATTCTAAATGTGATGGATGGATGTTCTGATTCTAAATGTGATGGATGGATGTTCTGATTCTAAATGGGATGGATGTTTTGATTCTAAATGAGATGGATGTTCTGATTCTAAATGGGATGGATGCCCTGTTCTGATTCTAAATTGAATGGATGTCCTGTTCTGATTCTAAATGGAATGGATGTTTTGATTCTAATTGGGATGGATGTTCTGATTCTAAATGGGATGGATGTTCTGATTCTAAATGGGATGGATGTCCTGTTCTGATTCTAAACGGGATGGATGTTCTGATTCTAAACAGGATGGATGTTCTGATTCTAAATGGGATGGATGTTCTGATTCTAAATGGGATGGATGTTCTGATTCTAAATGGGATGGATGTTTGATTCTAAATGGGATGGATGTTCTGATTCTAAATGGGATGGATGTTCTGATTCTAAATGGGATGGATGTTCTGATTCTAAATGGGATGGATGTTCTGATTCTAAATGGGATGGATGTTCTGATTCTAAATGGGATGGATGTTCTGATTCTAAATGGAGATGGATGTTCTGATTCTAAATGGGATGGATGTCCTGTTCTGATTCTAAATGGGATGGATGCCCTGTTCTGATTCTAAATGGGATGGATGTTCTGATTCTAAATGGAATGGATGTCCTGTTCTGATTCTAAATGGGATGGATGTTTTGATTCTAAATGAGATGGATGTCCTGTTCTGATTCTAAATGGGATGGATGTTCTGATTCTAAATGAGATGGATGTTCTGATTCTAAATGGGATGGATGTCCTGTTCTGATTCTAAATGGGATGGATGTCCTGTTCTGATTCTAAACGGGATGGATGTCCTGTTCTGATTCTAAATGGGATGGATGTCCTGTTCTGATTCTAAATGGGATGGATGTTTTGATTCTAAATGGGATGGATGTCCTGTTCTGATTCTAAACGGGATGGATGTCCTGTTCTGATTCTAAACGGGATGGATGTCTTGTTCTGATTCTAAATGGGATGGATGTCCTGTTCTGATTCTAAATGGGATGGATGTCCTGTTCTGATTCTAAATGGGATGGATGTTTGATTCTAAATGGGATGGATGTTTGATTCTAAATTGATGGATGGATGTTCTGATTCTAAATGGGATGGATGTTTGTTCTGATTCTAAATGGGATGGATGTTCTGATTCTAAATGGGATGGATGTTCTGATTCTAAATGGGATGGATGTTCTGATTCTAAATGGGATGGATGTTCTGATTCTAAATGGGATGGATGTCCTGTTCTGATTCTAAATGGGATGGATGTCTGTTCTGATTCTAAATGGGATGGATGTCCTGTTCTGATTCTAAATGGGATGGATGTCCTGTTCTGATTCTAAACGGGATTGATGTTCTGATTTGATGTTTGATTCTAAATGGGATGGATGTCCTGTTCTGATTCTAAATGGGATGGATGTCCTGTTCTGATTCTAAATGGGATGGATGTCTGTTCTGATTCTAAATGGGATGGATGTCCTGTTATGATTCTAAATGGGATGGATGTCTGTCTGATTCTAAACGGGTGGATGTCTGTTCTGATTCTAAACGGGATGGATGGAGTTCTGATTCTAAATGGGAGGGATGGATGTTCTGATTCTAAATGGGATGGATGTTTTGATTCTAAATGGGATGATGTTCTGATTCTAAATGGGATGGATGTCCTGTTCTGATTCTAAATGGGATGGATGTCCTGTTCTGATTCTAAATGGGATGGATGTTTTGATTCTAAATGGGATGGATGTTCTGATTCTAAATGGGATGGATGTTCTGATTCTAAATGGGATGGAGGTCATGTTCTGATTCTAAATGGGATGGATGTTCTGATTCTAAACGGATGGATGTTCTGATTTAAATGGGATGGATGTTCTGATTCTAAATGAGGATGGATGTTCTGATTCTAAATGGGATGGATGGTTCTGATTCTAAATGGGATGGATGTTATGATTCTAAATGGGATGGATGTTTGATTCTAAATGGGATGGATGTTCTGATTCTAAATGGGATGGATGTTCTGATTCTAAATGAGATGGATGTTCTGATTCTAAATGGGATGGATGTTCTGATTCTAAATGAGATGGATGTTCTGATTCTAAATGGGATGGATGTCCTGTTCTGATTCTAAATGGGATGGATGTC